>NW_003852638.1:495270-510807 GCF_000181295.1 Otolemur garnettii | reverse complement strand
AAAAAAAAAAAAAAAAGAATCAATATACACAAATCAGTAGCATTCCTATATACCAATAACAGAAAAGCTGAGACTCAAATCAAAAACTCAATACCTTTCACAATAGCAACAAAGAAAGTAAAATGCCTAGGAATATGTCCAACCAAGGAGGTGAAAGACTTCTATGAGGAGAACTAAGAAACACTAAGGAAGGAATTCTGAGAATGTAAACAAATGGAAAAACATTTCATGCTCATGGATTGGCAGAATCGGTATTTTTAAAATGTCTATACTACCCAAAGTGATTGACAGATTCTGTGATCCCCATTAATATTCCAATATCATTTTTTACAGATCCAAAAAAAATTTTACACTTCATACGGAACCAGGAAAGAGCCTAGATAACCAAAACAATCTTAATCTTAATCTTTACCAGACTTCTTGCTTTATGAAGATTGCAAAAGCAATCATAGCAACAACAAAAATAAATAAGTGGGACCTATTTAAATTAAAAAGCTTCTGCAGGCTCACCACCAGTAGCATAGAGATTACGGTGCCAGTCACATACACCAAGGCTGGTGGGTTTGAACCCAGCCCAGGTCAGCTAAACAACAATGACAATTGCAACAAAAAAATAGCCAGGTGTTGTGGTGAGCCCCTGTAGTCCCAGCTACTTGGGAGGCTGAAGCAAGAGAATCACTTAAGCCCAAGAGTTTGAGGTTGCTGTGAGCTGTGATGCCATAACACTCTACCAAGCGTGACATAGTGAGACTCTGTCTCAAAAATAAAAAATAAAATAAAAAGCTTCTGCACAGCCAAGGAAACAATCAATAGAGTGAATAGACAAAACGTGAGAAAATGTTTGCATGCTATATATCCAAGAAATGGGCTAATAATCAGAATCTTAAAGAACTCATGAAAAGAAGCAAGAAGGGTTCAGTGCCTGTGGCTCAAGCGGCTAAGGCGCGCCAGCCACATACACCAGAGCTGGTGGGTTTGAATCCAGCGCAGACCTGCCAAACAACAATGACAACTACAACCAAAATATATCCAGGCGTTGTGGCGGGCACCTGTAGTCCCAGCTACTTGGGAGGCTGAGGCAAGAGAATCTCTTAAGCCCAAGAATTGGAGGTTGCTGTGAGCTGTGATGCCACAGCACTCTACCTAGGGTGACAGCTTAGGGCTCTGTCTCAAAAAACAAAAAAGAAAAGAAAATAAGCAAGAAGATATCAAATAACCCCATTAAAAAGTGGGCAAAGACATGAACAGAAGTTTTTCAAAAGAAGATAGACTAACAACCAATAAATAGATTTAAAAATGCTCAGCATCTTTAATAATCAGGGAAATGCAAACCAAAAGCCCAATGAGATATCACTTAACTCCAGTGAAAATTACTTTTATCCAAAAGTTCCAAAACAATGGATCCTGTCATGGATGCAAAGAGACACTTATACACTGTTGGTGGGGCCAGGCATGGTGACTCATGCCTATAATTCTATTACTCTGGGAGTCCAAGGTGAAAGGCTCTCTGAAGGTCAGGTGTTGGAGACCAGCCAGAGTAAACGAGACCCTGTCTCTACTAAAAAAAGAAAAACTAGCCAGAGGTGGATTCTACTAAAATTAGAAAAACTAGGTAGGCATGGTGGTGCACACCTTTAGTCCCAGCTACGTGGGAGGGTGAGAAATGAGGATCACTTGAGCCCAGAAGTTTGTGGTTGCTATAAGCTATGACCTCACAGCACTCTAGCCTGGGGCAATCGGCTCTCTCTCTCAAAAAAAAAAAAAAAAAAAAAAAAAAGACACTGTTGGTGGGAACTCAAACTAGCACAATCTCTCTGGAAAGTTGTTAAGGAGAGACTTCAAAGAGCTAAAAGTGGATGGATCTATCTTTTGCTCAGCAATCCAACTACTAGGCATTTACATAAAGGAAAAAAAGTCGTTTTATAAAAAGGACATTTGCATGAGTCACAATTGCAAAGATGTGGAAACAACCCAAGTACCCATTAACTCAGGAGTGGATTAATGAAATGTGGTACATGTGTGTCATGGATTATTACTCAGTCATAAAAAAAAATAGTGAACTAATACATTTTGAAACAACCTGGATGAAAGTGAAGACCATCTCCCTAGGTAAAGTATCACAAGAATGAAAAAAACAAAGACCACACATGTTCACTTTTAAAATGGAACTATATGATCAAAAAGCATGCATACATATGTCTAGCCAGAGGTGGATTCTACTAAAATTAGAAAACCTAGGTGGGCATGGTGGTGCACACCTTTAGACCCAGCTACGTGGGAGGGTGAGAAATGAGGATCACTTGAGCCCAGAAGTTTGAGGTTGCTGTAAGCTATGACCTCAGAGCACACAAGCCGAGGGCAATCAGCTCTCTCTCTCTCAAAAAAAAAAAAAAAAAAAAGACACTGTTGGTGGGAGCTCAACTAGTACAATCTCTCTGGAAAGTTGTAAGAACTATCACCTCCGGATAGTCAGTGGAAATCAAGCAGATGGGAGGGGGTTGGAGGGTATGGGTGAATTCACACTTAACAAGCACAACAAACATTATCTGGGGGATAGATATAATTATAACCTTGGCTAAAATGGTACAGAACTAATGCATAGGGCAGAACCTCTGGCTCAGTGAGTAGGGCGCCAGCCCCATACGTGGAGGGTGGCGGGTTCAAACCCAGCTCTGGCCAAACCACAACAAAAAAATAGCAGGGCGTTGTGGCAGGCACCTGTAGTCCCAGCTACTTGGGAGGCTGAGGCAAGTGAACCACCCAAGCCCAAGAGCTGGATGTTGCTGTGAGCTGTGTGATGCTGCCACCCCACTCTACCAAGGGCCATAAAGTGAAACTCTGTCTCTACCAAAAAAAAAAAAAAAAATGAAGAAGTAATGCATATAACCAAGACATTTGTACCCTTGTAACATTCTGAAATAAGAAAATAAAAATTGGGGGCAGGGAAAAGAACTATCATATGATCCAGCTACTGGGAGTTTATCTAAAAGAAAGGAAATCATTATATCAAAGAGACATCTGCATCCACCATGTCTATTGCAGCACTATTCACAATAGTCAAGATATGGAGGGCTGGGCACAGTGGCTCACACCTATAATCCTAGCACTTGTGAGGCCAAGGCAGGTAAATCACCTGAGCTCACAGGTTCAAGACCAGCCTGAGCAAGAGCGAGACCTCATCTCTAAAAATAGCCAGGTGTTGTCATGCCTGTATTCCCAGCTATCCTGGGAGGCTGAGGCAAGAGAATCACATGAGCCCAAAAGTTTGAGTTTGCTGTGAGCTATGATGCCACAGCACTCTACCAAGGGTGACAACGTGAGATTCTATGTCAAAAAAAAAAAAAACATAAAAATAAAAAAGATATGGAATCAACTTTGGTGTCCATAAACAGATAAATAGATAAGGAAAATGGGATATGTATATACACTATGGAATATTATTCAGCCATTTAAAAAATAATTACATCATGTCATCCTCAACAACATGACAAAACTGGCATTATGTTCACTGACATTATGTAAAGTGAAATAAGGCAGGAACAGAAAGTTAAACACTAAATGTTCTCACTCTTCTGGAAGCTAACAAATGTTGATCTTATATGAGTAAAATGTCAGAGGATACTACTGACTGCAAAGAGAAATTTGATAAAGAACATGCAATTAGTTAGACAAAGTAATAAGTTGTAGTATTCTATATCACTGTAGGATGACTATCATTAACAGTACTATATATAATATACAGTTTCAAATAGCCAGAAAGAGAATATTAAATATTCCCAATGTAAGAAAACATAAATGAGATGATGGATATGCTAATTGCCCTAATCTACTCACTATTCATTGTATGTATTTAATACATACATTATATGTATGAATTTATGTACAATTATCAATTTTAATGTACAATTATTAATTTTAAAAATCTCTTTCAGTGACTTTTTTCCTTGAATAAATTCTTTTTATTTTTTTAACTTTTTAAAAAATATTTATTTAGTTATTTATTTATTTTGAAACATAGTCTCACTTTGCCACTTCTGATAGTGTTCTGTGGCAGCATAGCTCACAGCAACCTCAGACTCTTGGGCTCAAGCAATTCTCTTGCCTCAGCCTCCCCAGTCGCTGGGACCATAGGCGCCTGCCACAATGCTGGCTATTTTTTATTTTTTATTTATTTTTTTGAGACAGAGTCTCAATTTGCTGCCCTCAGTGGAGTGTTGTGGCCACATAGCTCACACAATCTCAAATTCTTGGGCTCAAGTGATTCTCCTGCCTCAGCCTCTCAAGTAGCTGGGACTACAGGACCCAGCTATTTTTTAGAGACAGTCTCGCTTTTGCTCAGGCTGGTCTCAAACCTGTGAGCTCAGGCAATCCACCCACCTCAGCCTCTCAGAGTGCTAGGATTGCAGGTTATTTTTTAGATATAGGGTCTCACTCTAACTCAGGCTGGGTTTGAACTCATGAGCTCAGAAGATCCACCTGCCTTGGCCTCCCAGAGGAATTACAGGCATGACCCACAGAACCGGGCCTGTTTTTTTTCTAAATTTTGGGTTAGTGTGAGGGTACAAATTAAAACATCACAATATTTGAATTTGTTAGGTACAGTCCCCCTTGTTTTTATGTCCTGGACCCAAAAGGTGTGCCATATACCCCTACATTGTGACCATTCAGTGCGAGTACCCCAAACTCCCCCTCCCCCCAACTTTAATTGAAATGAGTTTTTCTCCTTTGTGGGTGTGTATTAGATGGTCTACTAGTTTTATATTAATATTGAGTACACTGGATATTTGCTTTTCCATTCTTGTGATGCTTTCCTGAGAAGAATGTGCTTCAGCTCTATCCGGGTTAATACAAAATATGTGATGTTACTGTCTTTTTTATAGCTGAATAGTATTCCATGGTATGCATGTACCACAGTTTGTTAATTCATTCCTTAGTTGATGGACATTTAGGTTGTTTCCACATCTTGGAAATTGTGCATATGTCCTTATGATAAAATGATTTTTTTCTTCTGGGTAGATGCCTAATAATAGGATTGTGGGATCAAATGGAAGATCTAATTTGAGTTCTTTGAGGATTCTCCATGCTTCTTTCTAAAGAGGCTGTTGTTAGTGTGGAGTGTGGAGTCCCACCAACCATGTAAAAGTGTTCACTTCTCTCCACATGTGTGCCAGCATCTGCAACTTTGGGATTTTATAATGTGGGCTAATCTTACTGGGGTTAGGTGGTATCTCAGGGTGCTTTTGATTTGAATTTCTCAGATGATTAGGGTTGATGAGCATTTTTTTCATATTTGTTAGCCGTTTGCCTGTCTTTCTTAGAGAAGGTCTTGTTCATGTCTCTTGCCCAATGGTAGATGGGCTTGTTATCTCTTTCTTTGTTGATTAATTTGAGTTCTCTACAGATCCAAGTAATCAAACCTTTGTCAGATTTATAATATGCAAATATCTTTTCCCATTCTGAAGGTTGTCTATTTGCTTTAATTGTTGTGTCCTTAGTTGTGCAGAAACTATTCAGTTTAATTAAGTTCCATTTGTTAATTTTTGTTGTTGCAATTGCCACAGAAGTCTTCATAAAATCTTTACCCACACCAACATCTTCAAGAGCTTTTTGCATACTTTCTTCTAGGTTTTTTTGTTTTTCTTTGCTTTTTCTTTCCTTTTTTTTTTTTTTTTTTTTTAGCAGGCCTGGGCCAGGTTCAAACCCACCAGCCCCATGCATGGTGTTGGTGCTCTAACCATTGAGCAACAAGTGGCCAGCCTTTCCTAGTCATTTCCTGCCTTAGATTTAAATCTTTAATTCACCTTGATTTGATTTTTGTAAGTGGTGAAAGTTTCAGGTCTGGTTTTGGTCTTTTATATGTGGTTATCCAGTTCTTCCAGAATCATTTATTGAATAGGAATTCTTCTCCCCAGTGTTTGCCTTTCTTCAATTCATCAAAGATCAGATGGCAATAAGAGACTGGTTTGATCTCTTGGTTTTCTATTTGGTTCCATATGTCTATGTCTCTATATTTGTGCCAATACCATGCTGTTGTGATCACTGTGGACTTGTACTATAACCTGAAATCTGGCAGAGTGATGTCTCCAGATTTGTTTTTATTACTGCAAATTGCCTTGGCTATATGGGTTTATTTCTGGTTCACACAAAATGAAGAACTATTTTTTCCAGTTCTTCAAAGTATGATGTTGGTATTTTAATGGGGATTACATTGAATCTATAAATTGCTTTGGGTAAAATAGGCATTTTAATAATGTTAATTCTTCCCAGCCAAGAACATGGCATGGTCTCCCATTTCTTAATGTCTTTTGCTATTTCTTTTCTTATGTTTTCATAATTTTCATTGGAGATCCTCCCTTCCTTTATTTGGTATATTCCTAAGTATTTTATTTTCTTTGAAGCTACCATGAAGGGAATTTTGTCCTTGATTTGCTTCTAAACTTTGCTGTTACTGGCATATACGAAGGCTACTGATTTGTGGGCATTGATTTTATACTCTGAGACATTACTGTATTACTTGATCACTTCCAGTCTTGTAGTTGAGTCTCTAAGTATAAGATCACCTCAGTGGTAAAAAGCGAGAGTTTGACCTCCTCTGCTCCCATTTGGATGCCTTTCATATCCTTCTCTTATCTGATTGCATTGGCTAGAACTTCCAGAACTACATTAAATAGTTGTGGCAATAAAGAACATCTATGCCTGGTTCCAGTTCTAAGTGGAAAAGCTTTCAGTTTTACTTCATTTAGTGTAATATTAACTGTTGGTTTGTCATAGATGGTTTCAATCACTTTAAGAAATGAGCTACCTATACTATATTCTTAAGTGTTCTTGTTAGAAAAGGATGTTGAATTTCATCAAATGCTTTTTTTGCATCTATTGAGAGGATCATATGGTCTTTGTTTTTGCTTCTATTGATATGGTGAATTACATTTATGGATTTGTGTATGTTAAAGCAGCCTTGCATCCCTGAGATAAAGCCTATTTGATCATGATGTATGAATTTTTTAATGTGTAGCTGTAACCTATTAGTTAAAATTTATTAAGTGTTTTTGCATCAGTGTTCATTAGTTGAATAAATCGGTCTGTAGTTCTCCTTTGTAGTTGGGTTTTTTCCTGGTTTTGGTATCAGGGTGATGTTTGCTTCATAGAACATGTTGGAAAAGGTTCCTTCCTTCTCAATATTTTGGAATAGGTTCTTCAATATAGGAACAATCTCTTCTTTGAAGGTTTGATAAAATTCTGGTCCAAAGCCAGAATTGGAAAGGTAGTTCTAAGAGGGAAATTTATCATATTAGATACCTACATCTGAAAAAGCCAGAATTGGCTTTTATCCTCATTATAAAGGATAAAGGGAACAGATGAACAACACGGCAAGATAAAGGTGTTGGGGGAATAACTTCAAAGCCTCCTAGAGAAGGCACCTCCTAAGCACTTCCAACTATAGAAAATCTCATCAAATCTTGTCCTTTTAAGACTTTTTCTTTTCTGGGTGGCGCCTGTGGCTCAGTGAGTAGGGTGCTGGCCCCATATATGGAGCGTGGTGGGTTCAAATCCCACCCCAACCAAACTGCAACAAAAAATAGCCAGGCATTATGGCAAGCATCTGTAGTTCCAGCTACTCGGGAGGCTGAGGCAAGAGAATCACCTAAGCCCAAGAGGTGGAGGTTGCTGTGAGCTGTGATGCTATGACACTCTACTGAGGATGACAAAGTGAGACTCTGTCTCTAAAAAAAAAAAAAAGGAGTTTTTTTTTCTTTTTGAAACAGAGTCTGGTCCATGGCTTTTGTTGTTGTTGTTATTGGAAGAGTTTTTTATTGTTTCTTTGATCTCAGTGCTTGATATTGGTCTGTTCAAGACATCCATTGCTTCCTGGTTAAGTCTAGGGAGATGGTGATATTCCAGATATTGGTCCATTCCTTCCAAATTGTCAAATTTCTGGGCATGAAATTTCTTGTAGTAGTCAGAAATATCTCTTATATCTCTGAGGTATCTGTTGTTATTTCCCCTTTTTCATTTCTGATTAAGGTTATTAGAGATTTTCATTTTCTACTTCTAGTCAATCTGGCCAAAAGTTTATTGATTTTATTTATGTTTTTGAAGGCCAAATTTCTATTTCATTAATTTTCTGAATAAGTCCTTTGTTTTCAGTTTCACTTATTCCTGATTCAATTTTGGTTATTTCTTTTCTTCTTTTAAGTTTGGGATTAAATTGTCTTTCTCTTCCATTTTGTTGAGACGATTCACTAGGTTGTCAATGTGTTCTCTTTCTATTTTTCAGATGTAGGTATCTAATATGATAAATTTCCCCCTTAGAACTACTTTTGTAATATCTCACAGGTTGTGGTAGCTTGTGGCTTCATTGTTGTTATGTTCAAGGAATCTAATAATCTCCTCCTTTATCTCTTCCTTGACCCAATTTTCATTCAGCATAGGGTGGTTTAGTTTTCATGCCTTCGTGTGGGGATGAAAATTTTTGTTGGAGTTTCACCTTTATTGCCTTGTGTTTTGAAAATATACAAGGTATAATTTCAATTCATTTAATTTTGTTGAGGTTTGTGTCTAGGATATGATCTATTTTGGAGTATGATCCATGGGCTGATGAGAAGAATGCATATTCCTTACTGTTGGGATGATATGTTTTGTCTATGTTTATTAAGTACAATTGTTCTGTTGACTAATATGAAGTGACCAGGAGTTTGTTTCATAGATTCAACTTATCAAAACTTCAATTCCCACAGAAACAATTCCCAGCAGACACTAATTAGGTTTCCTGCAATACAATTCAGATACTATCTACCTGGGACAGTGTTAGATCCCACAGATTGGGGGCTCAGTCCCACACAACTGCCCCCACTTCAGATGCCAATTGCAAGCCTGGGCCACACATACTTTTGGCTGACCAATTTCTGGAGTTTCCATGCCCTCTCCTCAGGTTCAGTTAAATTCCTAGGATGGCCTTCAGTGAAACACATTTATTCTTTATTACAAAGGATAAAGGAAACAGATGAACAACAGGGCAAGGTAAAGGTATTGGGAGCATAACTTCAAAGCCCCAGAGAAGCCACCTTCTAAGCACTTTCAACTATAGAAAAGCTCATCAAATCTTGTCCTTTTAAGAGTTTTTTTTTCTTTGAGACAGAGTATGACTTTGTCACCCTCAGTAGAGTGCCATGGCATCATAGCTCATAGCAACCTCAAGCTCTTGGGCACTGATCCTCTTGCCTCAGTCTTCTAAGTAGCTAAGACTACAGGTGCCAGCTACAATGTCTAGATTTTTTTTTTTTTTTTTTGCAGTTTTTGGCTGGGGCCAGGCTTGAACCCACCCCCACCCCCACCTCCACCCCCACCCCGATATAGGCCTGGCGCTGGCAGGGTCTTTGTCTAGCTCAGGCTGGTCTTGAACTCCTTAGCTCAGGCAATCCACCTGGCTTCGGCCTCCCAGAGTGCTAGGATTACAGGTGTGAGCCCTTTTAAGAGTTCTTATAGAGCTTGATGTCCAGCCCTCCTTTCCTTGCCAAGATCAGTTGGAGAAGCTTAAAGTTACAACCCTCTAATCCTTGATTTACTTGGTCTTTCTGGTGACTAGCTCCATCCTGAGACTATCTAAGGGCCCCACCTTAAGTCACCTCATTAGCATAAACTGGGGAGTTGCTAAAGAGGTTTATTATGAATAACAAAAAGCTCTCCTATGACTCAAGAAATTTCAAAGGTTTTAGCAGCTCCATAACAGAAACCACTGGAATAAAAAGAATAAAAGGTGATATCTTAAGATAAAGGAAGGGGCTCTATAACCATGGTAATGACTTGGGGTTTTGCTCCCAGAGAAATGAAGAGCCACTGAAGGGTTTTGATGAGAAAATGTAGTCTGGCTTAGGTTTTAAAGTGAATTTTCTGGCTTTTTTTTTTTCAGACAGTCTCACTTTGTCACCCTCAGTAGACTGCTGTGGCATCATAGCTCATAGCAACCTCAAACTTGTGGGCTCAGGTGATTCTTTTGCCTCAGCCTCCCAAGTAGCTAGGATTACAGGCGCCCACCAAAACACCCAGCTATTTTCATTTTTTTTGTTATGATAAATAAATAATTATGTTACTCTGATTCTGTTATTTTACTTTATTTTTTATAAAGAAACAGGCTACACTAATTGCATTTGTCAGAGGTGTGCCAAATACTGTGACCCAATCCCCTCTCTCCTTCCCTCTCTCTGCTCCCCCATTCCCCTACCTTCCCCATGTACTAGGTCATCAATTGTCCTCATATCAAAATTGAGTACACTGGATTCTTGCTTCTCCATTCTTGTGATGCTTTACTAAGAAGAATGTGTTCCACCTCCATCCAAGTTAGTACAAAAGATGAATAGTCTCTATCTTTTTTAGTAGCTGAGTTATATTTGATGGTATACATATACCACAGCTTGCTAATCCACTCCTGGATTAGTGGGCATTTAGATTGTTTCCACATTTTGGTGATTGTGCTGTGAAAAACACTCTAGTGCAAATGTCCTTATGATAAAAGTTTTTTTTTTTTTCTTCTGGGTAGATGCCCAGTAATGGGATTGCAGGATCAAGTAGGAGATCTAGGTTGAGTTCTTTCAGGATTCTCCATACTTTCCTCCTAAAAGTTGTTTGCAGTCCCACCAGCAATGTAAAAGTGTTCCCTTCTCTTTACATACATGCCAGAATCTGCAACTTTGAGACTTTGTAACGTGGGCCATTTTCACAAGGGTTAGGTGATATCTTACACTGGTTTTGATTTGCATTTCTTTGATAATTAGGGATGATGAGATTTTTTTCATATACTTGTTAGCCATTGTCTGTCTTCTTTTTTTTTTTTTTTTGGCAGTTTTTAGCCAGGGCTGGGTTTGAACCCACCACCTCTGGCATATGGGGCCAGTGCCCTACTCCTTGAGCCACAGGCACTGCCCTATCTATCTTCTTTAGAGAAGGTTCTATTCATCATCTCTCTTGCCCTTTGATATAAGGGATTGTTGGCTCTTTTCATGTTGCTTAATTTGAGTTCTCTGTAGATCCTAGTTATCAATCTTTTGTTGCGTTCATAATATGCAAATATCCTTTTCCACTCTGAAGATGTCTGCTTTGATTGTTGTCTCCTTAGATGTACAAGATATTCAGTTTAATTAAGTCCCATTTGTTTATTTTTGCTGCTGTTGCGGTTGCCACTGAAGTCTTTTTCATAAACTCTTTCCCATGCTGATAACTTCAAGTGTTTTTTTCCCCACTTTCTTTTGTTTCATGTCTTAGATTTAGATCTTTTATCCATCTTGAATTGATTTTAGTGAGTGGCAAAAGGTGGAGATCCAGTTATAGTCTTTTACATGGGGCCTTGTGAAAATGGCCAACATTACAAAGTCTCAATCTCCCAGCACCAATTACTGAATAGGGATTCTTTTCCCCAGGGTATGTTTTTGTCTGGTTTATCAAAGGTTAGGTGGCTATAAAATGTTAGCTTCATCTCATGGTTTTCTATTTGGTTCCAGGTATCTATGTCTCTATTTTTGTGCCAATACCTTGCCATTTTGATCACTATGGCTTTGTAGTACAGCCTAAAGTCTGGTAGCCTTATGCCCCCAGTTTTGTTTTTATTGCTAAGAATTGCCTTAACTATATGGGGTTTTTTCTAGTTCCATATAAAACAAAGAATTATTTTTCCCAAGTCTTGAAAGTACAATGTTGGTATTTTAATGGAAATTACATTGAATCCATAAATTGTTTTGGGAAGCATAGACATTTTAACAATGTTGATTCTTCCAAGCCATGAGCATGGTATGTTCCTCCATTTGTTAATATCTTTCACTATTTCTTTTCTTAGGGTTTTGTAATTATCTTTACAGAGGTCCTTCACCTCTTTTATTAGATATATTCCTAGATATTTCATTTTCTTTGAAGCTACTGTAAAGGGAATTGTGTCCTTGATTCGCTTCTCATCTTGGCTGTTATTGGAATATACAATGGCTACTGCTTTGTGGACACTGATTTTATATCCCAAGACAGTGCTGTATTTTTTGATCACTTCCAGGAGTCTTGTGGTTGAGTCTTCAGGGTTCTCTAAGTATAAGATCATATCATCAGCAAAGAGTGAGAGTTTCACCTCCTGCATCAATTTGGATGGTTTTGTATTTCCTTCTCTTGCCTACTTGTCTTGGCTAGAATTTCCAGCACTGTGGCAATAGAGGACAACCTTGTCTAATTCCACTTCTAAGTGGAAAAGTTTTCAGTTTTACTTTATTCAGTATAATACTAGCTGTGGGTTTGTCATAGATGACTTTGATCAGTTTAAGAAATGTGCCACCTGAGAGCTGATTCAAGACAGAGGAAGGAGGCGGAGCCAAATGGCAGACTGCAGCCAGCTTTTTACAGAAGCTCCCATCCAGAAGGAGGCTTAAAAGACAGAAGTTTAGCAAAGTAGCTGATGGTTTGGAGCAGAGCCAAGAGAGAAGATTGAAGAGTGCACTTCAACCTTCCTGAGGTGAGCTGCAACCCTAAAAATACAATCAAAAGGTACAAAATCCACAAGTGACCCCTCCCACCACAAGAAGGCCTTGCAGTTTACTCCATGCAAACAAGCTAACAGAGTTCAAACATCCTCCCACTCTATCCCACAGGAGAGATCCCCTAAAAACTGGACCTCCTACCCCTGCTGGCGTGCCATGGCACCCGCCTGCCAGGCATAAAACTGTAAAACTGTATAAAACTGTATATAGTCCCCACCTGCAACATTGAACTCTGAGGACTTCACCCCCCCCCCCAGGTCTGGAGGTTTGTTACCTATGGAGTCCAGAGTCTTGGGCATCTCCTGGAGAGAAGAAGAGGGGGAAAGGGCTGGTGCTACTCTGTGCTGACTGTGGCATAGGAGTGAGGAGAAGAAAGTTGGCTCAGAGGAAACCATAAAGCAACAGTGGCATCCTGAGCTGGGAACTGATGCCATTCCAGATAGGCGAGCCTCATCTCTCTGGGCAACCAGAGGTTCCACACAGCAGCCACAGGTCGAACAGACTTGGTAACTTTTGTAAGTAAAGAGACAATTAGCACCAGCCCTCAGGGGAATAGCTGAGACAAAGGCAGTGGGTGGGCAGAGGCTGGAATTGACATCTGAGTGTAAACTCTTAATTGGCTTCAGGGTCAGAGCTGAGTTATTCACCAGCTCTAGAAAGCCTCTGACTTGTAGAAGAATTTAGACTGGAGAGAAGGTGTGAGGCTGTAAGGGTCACAAGTTTCAAAGCATAAATTCTTCCCCTGCTGGACAGGACTCAGATTTCCCAACAAACACCTCGCCCTCAGGGGAATGCTGAGACAAAGGCAGTGGGCAGGAAGAGACAGGGATTGACACGTGAGTGTAAAATCTAATTGCTGCCCAGGGTTGAGTTGCTCATCAGTGGTAACAGCCTCTGACTTGCAGAGGAATCTAGCCACAAATAGAAGGCAAGGGGCTGGAATTAAGAGAATGTTAACAGCCTAATTTAAACATGCAAGGCCCCCCTGCCAGATGCAGATTTCTGGGTAATTTTGGCAGTTGTAAACCCCTGGAGCAGTTGCCTACTGGAGTGAATATGGTCACAGACCTGGGGGATTACAAGTGACTGGGTGCAAGGTGCAGAAGGAGGTATTAACCTTCCCAGACTAACCCATCTGCTAGGTGGGTCCCTTTGCCCTCACAGAGCACTGGAGCAAGTTATATCCGAGCTGCGAGCAGACCCCTCTTATGTAGCTGCCAGAAACATTTGAACTTTTCCACCTGAAACAGGTGCTGACTGGGACAACTGATTTGGATGCCTTAAACTGGGCAGACCACCCAGGGACTATTCAAAGGGGCACCCTGGGTGTATGGTTGAGGGAAGGTTTGATCTTCCTTGCCCAAGTGTTGTTTAATTGCTGGTATTTCTCCACAGCTGAGACTTCAACCAAGAGAAACTGAATCAATAGGGTAAGACAGAGACCAGCTGAAAATAAGACAGAGCCACTTAGCTCCATCACACCAAGTAGGTTCCCAGTCTCTCAGGCCATAACACCGTACAGGTCCTTGACAAACCTCAAGGGGAAAAGCCAAATGGGGTAAAACAATCATGGGGCGGAATCAGTGGGAAAGCTCTGGTAATATGAATAACCAGAATAGGTCAACTCCCCCTCCCCAAGAAAGGATGTGGCAGACGAAACTGAAGATCCCCTATATAAACAGATAACTGAGATGTCAGAAATTGAATTCAGAATTTGGATTGCAAATAAGATTAATAGAATAGAGGCAAAGATAGAAATAGAAATTCAAGGAGCATTCCAAAAGTTCACTCAAGAATTCACGAATTCAAAGGCAAAACCACCAAAGATTTTGAAACATTAAGGCAAGAGATTGCAGCCCTCAAAGATCTGGAAAATACAGTAGAATCTCTTGGTAACAGAGTGCAAGAGGTAGAAGAAAGGATCTCAGATGTAGAAGACAAAGCTTCTGAATATATCCAAACGTCCAAGGAGAATCAGAAATGGAAAGCAAAAATGAATCATTCTATCAGAGAGCTCTGGAATAATTCGAAGAAAACTAATGTTCACCTCATAGGAATCCCTGAAGGCGATGAAGTTGCTTTGTAAAACACAGAAGCTCTTCTGTATGAAATTATGAAAGACAACTTTCCAGATATGTCAAGAGATCCTGAAATTCAGATTGCAGACAGCTTCAGAACCCCAGCATGACTCAACCTGAATAAGACATCCCCCAGACACATCATAATTAACTTCACTAAAGTTAATACGAAAGAGAAAATCTTGAAAGCAGCAAGACGTAAGAAAACCACAACCTACAAGTGGAAGAACATTAGAATAACTGCAGATCTCTCTGCCAAAACCTTTCAGGCAAGAAGAGGGTGGTCATCGACATTTAATCTCTTAAAACAAAATAACTTTCAGCCCAGGATCCTACATCCAGCTAAACTGAGTTTCATTTATGATGGAGAAATTAAATATTTTAATGACATCCATGCATTGAAGAAATTTGCCATAACTAAATCAGCTCTCCAGGATATTCTCAGACCTATTCTCCATAATGACCACTGCAATCCTCCACCACAAAAGTAAACTAACTCAGAAACTATTGCTCAAACTCCAACTTCTACAGGGGCTAAAGGATTAAAAATGTTCACTGGACTTTTGACAAACTCAATACCTAAAATTATACCAGGCTGATCGATAACTTCAATCAATGTGAATGGCTTAAATTGTCCTCTAAAGAGGCACAGATTGGCTGATTTGATACAGAAACTCAGACCAGACATTTGTTGTATACAAGAAGCTCATCTTACCTTAAAAGACAAATATAGACTCAGGGTGAATGGATGGTCATCTATATTCCAGGCTAATGGAAAGCAGAAAAAAGCAGGTGTTGTAATTTTAATTGCAGATGCAATAGGTTTTAAACCAACAAAAGTAACCAAGGATAAAAATGGCCACTTTATATTTATTAAGGGCAATACTCAATATGATGAGATCTCAATTATCAATATCTATGCACCCAACCAGAATGCACCTCAATTTATAAAA
>NW_003852638.1:483230-491377 GCF_000181295.1 Otolemur garnettii | reverse complement strand
ATGGGGGGAGGGAGGGAGATTGGTGGGGTCACCTCTATGGTTTACCTTGCAAGGGTACAAGTGAATCTTTCTAAAAGCAGAGTATGAACGTTTTACCTCAATAACTGTCAATAACTCATGTCAAGAAAATGACATGAAGGTTATGTTGACCAGTTTGATGAGAGTATTTCAAAATGTATATGAAAACAGCACACTGTACCCCATGATTGCATTAATGTACACAGTTATGCTATAAGAAATTAAAAAAAAAAAAAAAGATGGAGGAAGAAGCAACCGGAGGCTGTCAGTCACTGGGAATGGAGGAGAGCGTGGAGCATGCGGCCTAGTAGTCTGGGCTGGGAGTTCATCTCAGACACGGTGGAACCCCCGGGGTCTGAACAGGTCTTTAGTCACAATGGAGGACAAACGCAACATTCAGATCATAGAATGGGAACATCTGGACAAGAAGTTCTACGTGCTAGGTGTGGCAATGACAATGATGCATCTATCCATTCACTCTCATCTGCACACGGCTGGAGGTTCAGAAGGGCAAAAGCCTCTACCAAGGGACGTTTAATGTGTTTATCAAGATCCTGCGAGCAGATGGTGTCACTGGCTTCTACAGAGGGTTCCTGGTCAATACCTTCACCCTCATCTCTGGCCAGTGCTATGTCACCACATATGAACTCACCCAGAAGTTTGTAACTGACTATAGCCAGAGCAATACAGTCAGATCTCTGGTGGCCAGTGGCTCAGCTTCCTCCGTGGCCCAGAGCCATTACAATGCCTATTGATGTTGTCTCTCAGCACCTGATGATGTAGTGCAAGGGTGAAAAAAATGGGCTGCTTCCACATGTGGGGGAACCCAGAAAGACAAAGGGGTAGTTGCCAAACCAAAGACATCATCAAACAGATCCTGCGGGCTGATGGGCTTCATTGCTTCTACTGAGGTTATGTAGCTTCACTGCTTACCTATATCCCATACAGGGCTGTCCGGTAGCCCTTCTATCACTTCTATGCAGAGCAGCTCTCCTACCTGTGTCCAAAGGAGTGCCCTCACATTGTCTTTCAAGCCATCTCGGGTCCTTTAGCTGCAGCCACTGCCTCTACCCTCACCAATCCCATGGATGTCATCCCAACCCACGTGCAGGTTGAGGGCAAGAACTCTATTATCCTGACCTTCAGACAACTGACAGCAGAAGGGCCTCTGGGCCTCATGAAAGGCCTCTCGGCTAGAATCATCTCAGCCACACCTTCCACCATTGTCACTGTGGTGGGCTACGAGAGCCTCAAGAAACTCAGCCTCCAACCTGAGCTGGTGGACTCAAGACACTGGTAACCAGCGATGGGGCGAGAAGCCTATTCTTTTCCACACTACTCTGGGTTGGAGGCAGAATGAAGAGGATAGTACCTTCTCCCAGCTCCACCACTGCATACTGAGCCCTGCCCTGGATCAGGCGGCCTATCTGGGACAGCAATGGAAACTTTGAACTGCTCTTGCTGAAGAGGATCCATGCCTGGATTCCTTGCCCCCACTATTTTTAGTTCTCCTGCTGATCTGGGCACCTTCACTCAAGTCCCTGTTTTCCATCCTGTCCTAAGGACCCCACCCTGTTAACCCTTCTTCTGGTTCACTTGTTCCATCTGTGTCCCCAAGACTCTGAGAAGAGCTGTACATAGAACCTGCTTCCTACCACTGGTTCTTCACTTGAGCCTAGGCTCCATACAGCTGCTGTAAGCCCTCTCCCTCTTCATTCTTAAGTTTGCTTATTATCTGGGGACTGAGCTGCCCACCAGACCACTCTGCTTTGCCCTGTCACATGGGGCTAAGGTACTAGGTACTTTATTTAGCACAGGGAGCAGGAGCAGCAAAACTCTGGTTTTTCAGAGCACTTGTCTTCTCTTTGGACAAGTTAATAGATTGGGAAGAAATGTGGGTACTTTATTTTGTGCATTTTTTTTTAATATCTGTTAACCAGGCTGGCTAGTGATTTAGTCCTGCTAAAGCACTGATCCTGCTGTCAGAGCCTACATTGTTCTCAGACTGGTGGGAAAACATAGTCTAGCTTTTCCACCATCCCACTTCCCTTTCCTTTCAGTTTCCCTTCAGTCCCAGCAGCCCTAAGACAATATAAGCTATGGGCTTCCCTTGGTCCAGAAACTATGGTGGTGGGCACAGTCCTAAGCCGATCAGACTGTCGGAGGTACACTGGACTTGGAGCACTACCCTGAAAAGTCAGAGTGAGAAAGTACGTGACTTGAAAGGTGACAGGAGAGTTTGTGTTCCCCAGGCCAACTGAGCCAACCTAGGAGCAGGAAGTGGAGGTTCTTAGCCCCAGACAGCCATGTACACACCCCATTCACTCAGACTCATGGCAGCAAGTGTTATCTCACCAAGGGAATCTCTGAGATATAGAACTGTGTTTTTCTTCTCTCTGGCTGTGAAGTCATCCCAGTCATGATTCTCTGTGAGGGATACTGGAGGGAGAATAAAGAGCATTTCAGGAAGTCATCCATACCAGGAACCACTGCATTTACCAGCCTGATACTGCCAAGATTATCTGCTGAAGCTCTCCTTCCCTACCCTGCCCCCCACCCAGCCTGTGCTACAGGTGGTTAGGTGTAGCATCAAAAGAGAAGGCTCCTTAAACCATGCATTCCTTTCTAGGACATTTGGCCTGGATGACCCTCCCTTTTTCTTTTTTTTTTTTTAGAGACAGAGTCCCACTTTGTCACCCTAGGTAGAGTGCTGTGGCATCACAGCTCACAGCAACCTCCAACTCTTGGACTTAGGTGATTCTCTTGCCTCAGCCTCTCAAGCAGCTGGGACTACAGGCACCCGCCGCAATGCCCAGCTACTTTTTTGTTGCAGTTTCATTCAAACCCAATGGCAGGTTCAAACCACCATTGGGTTTGAACCCACCACTTCAGTATATGGGGCCAGTGCCCTACTCACTGAGCCACAGGCACCACCTGACCCTCCCTTATTGGTCCCACATGCTGGGAAAGACCATGGTGCCAATTTGAAAGGTGCTAGCTACCTGAAGCCTTGGTATTTCTCACAGCTGCTACACATTCTTCCAACCTGGCCAGAACAGATTCTGAAATCCTACTTCTTCTTCTTCTTTTTTTTTTTTTTTTTAAGAGACAAAGTCTCACTTTATCACCCTTGGTAGAGTGCTGTGGTGTCACAGCTCACAGCAACCTCCAGCTCTTAGGCTTAGGCAATTCTCTTGCCTCAGCCTCTGGAGTAGCTGGGACTACAGGCACCTGCCACATGCCCAGCTATTTTTTTTGTTGTTGCAGTTGTCATTGTTGTTTAGCTGGCCCAGGCTGGATTTGAACCCACCAGCCTCCATGTATGTGGCTGGCACTATAACCACTGTGCTATGGGTGCCGAGCCACCTTTTTTCTTAATGTATATTTTTGTTTGTCCCCCCTGCACTTTGTCAAGAGAGTCCTCCAATTTCTGTCCATAGACAGTCATATTCAAAGGGTTAGACTCATAGATCATCTGAATCTTTCTGCCCCTTGCACTCATCTATGGTAGCCCAAACCTTCCTCTTACCTCCTAGACCTTGGAGGTTGGTGTTGTGAGCTCCATACCTTCCTCTCCTGAGAGACTGGTCTTCTCCTCACCCAGCTGTGACCAAGTGTGTGACCATCTCAGAGGAGGCAGTATCCTGCCTCTCTGTTCTTAGGACCTCTTTGGCTTTATTATTTTCCACAGTATTTCACAGCCTTTCACCTTTATGTTTCTCATACACACAGTTTTATTTATTTTTATTTTATTTTATGTGGCTCCTCCCAACAGAGTGGATGCAGTTTTAAATTATGACTTGAGTATAATTAAAGACTCTTGGCTTCTACTTTCCTGCCTAGTAGTTTAGGAACTGTGATTGGGTTTGATTAAAACATGTCTTGGTGGGGGTGGGACAGTGGACTTATGTTCTCCCCAAACTGGAGGCCAAAGCAGCCAGAGTGTCAGATGTATTGTTTGTAACCAAAGCCTGAAGAAAGTTCTGGAACACTGGGGAAAACAGGAAATCTGATCAGACTATTGAGGGGCAGGGGACTGAAAATACATTTCCATAAAATGGACTCCTGTGATATAGCAGTGAGTGTTCACCGCCACGCTGTGTGCAGTCTCCGACATGTAATTAAAGGTTTTCACTGAGCCCCTGGGGAAAAAAAAAAAAGAAATGTGCCACCTATACCTATATTCCTCTGAATTTTATTGAATGCTTTTTCTGCATCTATTTAGAGGATTATATGATCTTTGTTTATGCTTCTGTTGCATCCCTGAAATGAAACATACTTGATCATGATGTATGACTTTTTCCTTCTTTTTTTTTTTCTCATTAAACTTTGTTTTAATGGGTCTCAAAATTCTGTGACAGATTTTTGGTCATGTTGTATCCATTAAAAAGTACTGATTTTATTAAACTAATGACTTAAAACTGCCACACAAAAAGAAACAAATGGTCCACAAAACATTTTCCTTTCCTTCTTAAGGTTTTATGATGCATTGTTATCATTAACCAGTCTTTTACTATTAAACTTAAATGGCCAATTGAAACAAACAGTTCTGGCTCGGCACCTGTGGCTCAAGTGGCTAAGACACCAGCCACATACACCTGAACTGGCGAGTTTGAATCCAGCCTGACCCACCAAACAACAATGACGGCTGCAACCAAAAAATAGCCAGGGGTTGTGGCAGGCGCCTGTAGTCCCAGCTACTTGGGAGGTAGAGGCAGGAGACTCACTTGAGCCCAGGAGTTGGAGGTTACTGTGAACTGTGATGCCATGGCACTTTACCCAGGGCGATAGTTTGAGGCTCTGTCTCCAAAAAAAAAAAAAAAGAAAGAAAGAAAGAAAGAAAGAGATAGTTCTGAGACCATTCTTCCACTACAGATTAAAACTGGGGTGGCAGGTATTAGAGATAATATTCATTTAGCCGTCTGAGTTTTCTGGGCAGACTTGGTGACCTTGCCAGATTCAGCAGCCTTCTTGTCCACTGCTTTGATGACACCAACAGCAACTGTCTGTCTTATGTCACGAACAGCAAAATGACCCAGAGGAGGATAATCTCAGAAGCTCTCAACACACATGGGTTTGCCAGGAACCATATTGACAATGGTGGTGTCACCAAATTTCAGGAATTTAGGACCATCTTCCAGCTTCTAATCAAAGCAGTGCTCAATCTTTTCCTTCAGCTCAGCAAACTTGCAGGCAATGTGAGCTGTGTGACAATCCAGTACATGAGCATAGCCCCACTAATTTGGGCTGGATGGTTCAGGATAATCTCCTGAGCAGTGAAGCCAGCTGCTTCCATTGGTGGGTCATTTTTGCTATCACCAGCAACATTGCCATGACAAACATCTTTGACAGACACATTCTTAACGTTGAAGCCCAGATTGTCTCCTGGAAGAGCTTTGCTCAAAGATTCATGGTGCATTCCAACAGACTTTACTTCAGTTGTAACATTAACTGGAGCAAAGGTGACTACCATGCCAAGCAAGTTTGAGAACACCAGTCTCAACTTGGCCCACAGGGACAGTACCAATACCACCAATTTTGTAGACATCCTGCAGAAGCAGATGCAAGGGCTTGTCAGTTGGACGCGTTGGTGGCAGAATGAATCCAGAGCTTCAAGCAACGTGGTTCCACTGGCATTGACATCCTTCCAGGTGACTTTCCATCCTTTGAACCAAGGCATGTTTGCACTTGGCTCCAACGTGTTGTCACCATTCCAACCAGAAATTGGCACAAATGCTACTCTGTCAAGGTTGTAGCCAATTTTCTTAATGTAAGTGCTGACTTCCTTAATGATTTCCTCATATCTCTTCTGGCTGTAGGGTGGCTCAGTGGAATCCATCTTGTTCACACCAACAATTAGTTGCTTCACACCCAGTGTGTAAGCCCGAAGGGCATGCTCACAGGTCTGCCCATTCTTTGAGATACCAGCTTCAAATTCACCAACACCAGCAGCAACAATCAGGCCAGCACAGTCAGCCTGAGATGTGCCTGTAATCATGTTTTTGATGAAGTCTCTGTGTCTTGGGGCATCAATGATAGTCACGTAGTATCTGCTGGTCTCAAATTTCCACAGGGAGATATCAATGGTGATACTACATTCATGCTCAACCTTCAGTTTATCCAAGACCCAGGCATACTTGAAGGAGCCCTTTCCCATCTAAACAGCCTCCTTCTCAAATTTTTCAATGGTTCTCTTGTCAATACCACCACATTTGTAGATCAGATGGCCAGTAGTGGTGGACTCGCCCAAATCTGTGTGTCCAATGACGATGATGTTGATATGAGTCTTCCTTCCCCATTTTGGATTGTATGGGCAGTTTTCACAACACCTGTGGTCTGGTGGCTAACCCCTTGCGGGGGGTGGGGGGGAGGGGGAAGCATGATGTATGACTTTTGTAATGAGAAACTGTAATCTATTGACTAGGATATATTGATAATTTTTGCATCTATATGCATTAGTAAGATTGGTCTGAAGATTTCCCTTTTAATTGGGTTTTTTCCTGGTTTTGGTATCAGGGTGATGCTTGCTTTGTAGAATGTATTGGAGAAGATTCCTTCCTCCTCAATTTTTTGGAATAGGTTCTGCAGTATAGGTATAAGCTCTTCTTTGAAGGTTTTATAGAATTCTTGTGTGAAGCCAGCTCAATCAGGGAATTTTTTTGTTGGCAGATTTTTGGGGTTTTTTTAGATAGTCTCATTTTGTTGCCTTTGGTAGAGTGCTGTGGCATCACAGCTCACAGCAACCTCCAGCTTTGGGCTTAGGCAATTCTCTTGCCTCAGCCTCCTGAGTAGCTGGGACTAAAGGTGCCCACCATAATGCCTGGCTTTTTTGTTGTTGCAATTTGGCTGGGGCCAGGTTCAAACCTGCCACCCTTGGCAGGCACTTTTTATTTGGGGCCAGCACCCTATTCACTGAGCCACAGGCTCTGCCCCAGGGAGATTTTTTTTTTTTTTTGAGACAGAGTTTTACTCTGTTGCCCTTGGTAGAGTGCTATGGTGTCACAGCTCACAGCAACCTCCAACTTTTGGGCTTAAGCAGTTCTCCTGCCTCAGCCTCCTCAGTAGCTGGGACTACAAGTGCCCACCACAATGCCCAGCTATTTTTGTTGCAGTTACCACTGCGGTTTTAGCTGGCCGAGTCCAGGTTCAAACAGCCACCCTCAGTATATGAGGCTGGTGCCCTACCCACTGAGCCACAGGCACTGCCCCCTCCACCCTGAGAGTTTTTTAATAGTTTGTTCGATCTCAGTGCTTCAATTTGGTCTATTCAGGAAATCTATTTCTTCGTGGTTAAGTCTAGGAGAAGGTGTGATTCCAAGTATAGATCCATTTCCTCCACATTGTCAAATTTCTGGACATAGAGTTTCTCGTAGTATTCAGAGATTATCTCTTATATCTCTGTGGCATCTGTTGCTATTTCCCTTTTAGCATTTCTGATTGAGGTTACTAGAGATTTTACTTTCTTGTTCCTAGTCTAAGGTTTATCTATTTTGTTTATTTATTTTTTCTTTTCTTTTTTTTGAGAGACAGAGTCTCACTTTATTGCCCTCAGTAGAGCACTGTGGTGTCACAGCTCACAGCAACCTCTAAATCCTGGGCTTAGGCGATTCTCTTTCCTTAGCCTCTCAAGTAGCTGGGATAGGCACCTGCCAGAACATTCAGCTATTTTTTGTTGTTGTTGCAGTTTGGCCGGGGCTAGGTTCAAACCCACCATCGTCGGTATATGGGGCCAGTGCCCTATCCACTGAGTCACAGGTGCTGCCCTATTTTATTTATTTTTTTAAAGAACCATCATCTTGTTTCTTATTTTCTGAATGACTTTTATTTTCAATTTCATTAATCTCTGATTTAATTTTGGTTATTTTCTTTTGCTGGGTTTAGGATTAGATTGTTCTTCTTTTTCCAATTCCATAAGATGGTTTGTGAGGCTGTTGATGTGCTCTCTTTCAGTTTTTCCAATGTAGGCATCTAATGCAATAAATTTTCCTCTCAGGACTACTTTCGCTATTTCCCGCAGGTTTTGGTAACTTGTGTCTTTGTTGTGGTTATGTTTGAGAAATTTACCTACTTCTTCTTTTATCTCTTCCTGAACCCAACTAGCATTCAGAATAAGGTTGTTTAATTTCTCT
>NW_003852638.1:434038-483210 GCF_000181295.1 Otolemur garnettii | reverse complement strand
TTTTTTTTTTTTTTTTTTTAGACAGAGTCTCACTATGTGGCCCTGGGTAGACAGCCCTGGTGTCACAGCTAACAGCAACCTCAAACTCTTGGTCTTAAGTGATTCTCTTGCCTCAGCTTCCCAGTTACCTGGGACTACAGGGGCCTGCCACAAAACCTGGCTATTTTCTGGTTGCAGTTGTCATTGTTGTTTGACAGGCCTGGGCTGCATTCAAACCTGCCAGCTCTGGTGTATGTGGCTGGTGCCCTAGCCACTGAGCTACAGGCACCTAGCCAGGATGAATGTTTTTGTAGGAGTTCAGTTCCACCTTTATAGCCTTGTGGTCTGAGAAGATACAAGGTATAATTTCTATTCCTTTAATTTTGCTAAGTTTCAATTTGGCTTTTTTTTTTTTCTTGAGACAGAGTCTCATTGTGTTGCTCTTGGTAGAGTGCTATGGCATCACAGCTCACAGGAACCTCCAGGTCTTGGGCTTAGGTGATTCTCTTACCTCAGCCTCCAGAGTAGCTGGGATCACAGGCGCCCACCACAACACCCAACTATTTTTTGTTGCAGTTTGGCTGGGGCTGGGTTTGAACTCGCCACCCTACGTACATGGGGCCAGCACGCTACTCACTGAGCCACAGGTGCCACCCCTGAGGTTTGATTTGTATCGTGGGATGTAATCTGTTTTGGAGTATGTGCCATGGGCTGATGAGAAAAATGTATATTCTTTTGCTTTGGGATGGTATGTTCTGTAAATATCTATTAATTCCATATGTTCTAGGGTCACATTTAAGTCCTTTGTATCTTTGTTTAGCTTCTGTTTAGAAGATCTATCCAGTTCTATCAGAGGGGTGTTGAAGTCCCCAGCTATCATAGGCTAGCATATTGCTCAGACTCCTCAAGGTCCGTTTCATAAATGTGGGAGCATTTAAGTTAGGTGCATAAACATTTAAGATTGAAATGTCTTTTTCTTTTCTTTTCCTTTGACTACTATGAAATGCCTATCTTCATCTTCTTCAACTTTAGTTGCTTTGAATCCACTTGTATCTGAGAATAAGATTGCAACCCCTCCTTTCTTCTGATTCTCATTTATTTAAAATACTATTCTCTATCCCTTGACCCTGAGTCTTGATTTGTCCTTCAAGGCAAAATGTCTTTTATGTCTCCTGTAGGCAGCAAATGGATGGTTTGTGGTTTTTTTTATCCAATCAGCCACCTATGCCTCTTCAACGAAGAGTTCAATCCATTGACATTAATTGAGATAATTGATAAGCGTGGTCAAATTTTATTCATTTTGTTATGAGAAAATCTGTTGTGTAGTGTTATTTTTCCTTGTAGAAACTAAGTTTTGGCCTTTAGCTTCTTCATGCTTGCTTTGGTGGGGTGGTGTTCTTTGCTGAGAATAGATCTAAATATTTCCTGTAGGGCAGTAATGGGTGCCAGCCATTTACACTGAGGCTGGCAGATTCAAATCCAGCTTGGGTCAGCTAAAACAACAATGGCAACAACAACAAAAATAGCCAGGTGTTCTGCCAGGTGCTTATAGTCCCAGCTACTTGGGAGGCTGAGACAGAAGATAGCCTTGAGCCCAAGAGTTTGAGGTTGCTGTTGTAATAACCTAGCCCCTAGTCCCTAACCTCAGGACTAGGAAGAAATGCAACAAACCTCTTATACTTGGAAAAATAATTTCTCCTAAGCCTTTTAGCCTCAGCCCCCACAAGGAAGGAGAAGTTAAGTTCTGGGAAGAAGCTTGAGAAGATAAGGGAAGGAAGGGAGGGCGGGGTGAGCCCTGGGTGAAAAGGGCTCAAGTTGGTTTCAGGCCCAAGTTGTTCTCGGAAACTTACCCAATACTTATTTGCACCCTTTATTTGATGAATTGTGAGTTAATGTACCTTAAGTTAGCATGTACCCCCACCCTGAATTGTGTAACCCCTTATGATATACCCCATCTTATGATGATGAAGTAATGTGTTTGTGATGTATCCTGTGACTTATGAATCAGTATGGGCCCACACCTTGCGACCTTGCTCTAACCACTGTGACTGGCTTCTGTATTGTGTTACTGATTAGGCAGAGTAACAGTATAAAAGGATTTCTCACCCGCTATTTGTGGCTGTTTGCCTATATGGTATCAGCCCGCCTGCAGGTGTACTAAATTATCAATAACTTTCTATTAATTAATTACACCTGAAGTGGGGTCCATCCTTCTGTCACATCTGCCGTCTTACTTCACTGTGAGCTGTGACACCATGGCACTCTCCCCAGGGTGACAGCTTGAGACTCTGTCTCAAAAATTATTTCCTGTAGAGCTGATCCTGTTATGGCAAATTTCCTCAGTACTTGTATGTCACGAAAGTTTTGATTTCTCCATAAATTTTGAAGCTTAGTTTAGCAGGATACAGAATTCTAGGCCAGAGATTGTTTTAAGAATGATGAAGGTGGATGACCATGCTCTCCTGGCTTGGAAAGTTTCAGTTGAGAAGTCTATTATCCTAATGGCTCTGCCTTTGTAGGTGAATTGGCACTCCTAGCTGCTCACAGAATTTTCTCCTTTGTCTTGACTTTGGACTGGTTCATGACAATGTATCTTGGAGATGCCCTGTAGAGTTGAGATGACACGTGGTTTGATGTCCATCTGAAATAAGTGTGTCAGAGGCATTAGTAAAACATGGGAAGTTTTCATTTATGATAGTCTCCAGTAGGGATTCCATACCTTTGGGATCATGTTCTTCCCCTTCAGGGATTTCTATTGTTTATAAGTTTTTTGTTTGTTTTTTAGAGACAGAGCCTCAAGCTGTCCCCCTGGGTAGAGTGCTGTGGCATCATAGCTCACAGCAACCTTCAACTCCTGGGCTCAAGTGATTCTCTTGTCTCCACCTCCCAAGTAGCTAGGACTACAGGCGCCTGCCACAACACTCAGCTACTTTTTGGTTGCAGCTGTCATTGTTGTTTGGCAGGTCTGGGCTGGATTCGAACTCACCAGGTGAGTGGGTGTAGGTGCCTGCTGCTGTTTGAGCCACAGACCCTGACCCTGTTCACAAGTTTGATCACTTCATGGAATCTTAAAGTTCTCTAAGTGCTTGTTCTGCTTTCTCTCTCATTTTTTCTGTCTCTATAATTACCTGGGTTAACTCAAAAAACTTCATCATCTACTTTGATGTTCTTTCTTCTCCATGGTTTAATCTATTTTTGATGCTTTCTACTGCATCTTTACAATTTTTGATTGTCTCCTTCATTTCCTTAAGCTCTGCCATATCCTTTCTGTATTCTATATATCTCTCATCTGACTTTTGGTTCCGTCTTTCCATTTTCGCATCCCTCCCTTTATTGTCTTAATCATCCATATTTTAAATTCCCTTTCTGTCAAATCCATTAATTATTTATAGGAGGCACCTTCTGTAAAAACTGCCTCATGGTCTCTTAAAGGAGTTGCTGTATTTTGCTTCTTTATGGTGCCTGAATTTTTCTTTTGGATCCCCCTCATGTTTGCTTTCTTCTTGTTTACTTCCTCATGTTCCTTTTGCCTTCTCACTTCCTCCTTTGCTTCAATTTACCCTCAGAGTGGGGGTGATGAAGAGGCCTCTTGGTATAGGGTCAGAAGGTGGAGAAGGGGGTGGATGATCAAGGAAAAGCAAGAAGGAAAAAAAGAAGGAAAGAGTAAGAGAAAATAAAAGAAACCAAAAAAAGGTGGGCAGAAGAGGGACTAACAGAAAAAAATTGAAGAACAGGTGAGAAGGTGAATAGGAAATGAGAATTAGAGTCATAGAAGAAATGTTATTGTTCAACATGTTGCTAAGGCCATGCCTATAGCTTAAGGGTTTTGCGGAGCTGGGCTGGGTGGGTTCCTCTAAATCAGGCACTCTTTAGAACACAGCCAGACCCTTCTGCCACAAATAAGAGAAGAAAAAGAGAAAAAAAAAAAAAGAAGGAAAAATTGAGTAAGGATTAAAAAAAAAAAAAAAATAGAAAAGCTCTGCAGTGTGATCTTGCTAATACTTTCTTCCTGGGGCCAATGGTAAAAAGTTCTTCGGGCCTCCTTGAGCCAGATTACTATTGTAGTCTATTTGCCAGACCACAGCTGTGTCACATCCATCCTCAACAAAGGAAGGGGATGGAAAAGAAAAAAAGAAGAGAAAAAAAGGGATAAAAAGAAAAAATATTAAAATATGAATAGATAAAGGAAATTAAATGTACTGTTGAATCAAATAAGGGAGATGTAGGGAAGAGGAATAAAGAAAGTAAGAAGAAAGACAACAAAGAAGAAAGAAAGGGGGGGGGAATATTTTAGCTGATGCAGAAGCACATCATGTGGAAGAGATGAGAAAGTAGAAGAGTATCAACTGAGAGAATGCCAAAGAATGAAATAGGGTGAGAGAATAAATCAAGCCAAAATTCTGTAACCAAAAATAAATGAGCCCTTCCTTGCTCTTGTTGAATGTAAAAATGGAAGTCAGGAAAAGAACCAAACAACTTAGCAAAAAACAAAACACCTTGAAAAGAATTTTAAAAAGCACAAATAGCCTGATGTAAGCAATCTCAGCAACCAATAGAGGAAGGAAAGAAGAAACAAAAATTAACAAGAATAACATCACATTGCCCTGCATCTTAGCAGTCTTGATAATGGCCTTTTCCTTCATTTTGCCCTGAGACTGAACCTTTCTTCTGCCCCAGGGAAGAGTAACTCAATCCATTGTCCTGGTAATGATTAAAGTAGATAGCACTGGAGGATGATCAGGTGAGGACAGCTTTTTGAAGAAAAAAAAATCTTCCAGCTCTTGGATTTCCCCACCTCCATTCACCCTCAGTCCCTCTGCTCTGCTCCAGCTACTTTTAGAGATGAGGTCTCGTTGGTCGGTGAGCTCAGGCAATCCCCTTGCCTTGGCATCCCAGAGTGCTAGAATTATAGGCATGAGCCACCACACTGGCCTAAAGTGAACTTTTTGGCTATTGTGTTGAGACTAGATTGGAGGACAAAGGTGGAAACTATTGATTGCAGCAATCCAGCCAAGCAAAGGTGGATAGCTATACAGGTGGTGAGAAGTCACTGACCTTCAGACAGATAAAAAGAGGTGAAAGTGGAGAGGTACAGCGTACAGGCCAGGTTTACCTTTTTTTTTTTTTTTTCAGAAAGAATCTCAAGCTGTTGCCCTGTGTAAAGTGCCATGGCACCATAGCTCACAGCAACCTCCAACTCTTGGGTTCAAGCAATCCTCTTGCCTCAGGTTCCCCCTGCTCCCCCATTGGAGACAGGGTTTTGCCTTTGCTGAGGCTAGTTTTGAACTTGTGAGCTCAAGCAATCCACCTGCCTCAGCCTCCCAGAGTGCTAGGATTACAGGTGTGAGCACCATGCTCAGCCCAGGCCAGGTTTATTAAAAAGAGACAGCAACACACCTGGGCAGGGTAAAGATGTCATCTGCACAAGGGGGCAATTAGAGACCTGCGTTATATGAGGCCATAGTGGGCAAATTTCACAGCCCACTGGAATGTGGGTTAGTGTCCTTGGGTGTGAATTTTGGGGGTGTGGCCAATTAGTTCCTTTATGTTGTCTTAGAAGAGGAGGTGGAAGGGTTCATGTAAGGCAGGGGTCTTCAAACTTTTTAAACAGATGGCCAGTTCACTAAGACTGTTGGAGGGCTGGACTGCAGGCCCCAGAAGAGTCAGCTGCTAAACAGGACAAGCAGCAGCGACAAAAACACCTGGGGGAGGAGATAAATGTCCTCCACGGGCTGCATGTGGCCCATGGGCCGTAGTTTGAGGACACCTGATGTAAGGCCTCCTTGTACCCCCAAGAGAAGGTACCAACATAATTGACTAAGAAAATGGATAAAAACCACTCCATTAAATAGTAGAACTCTTTTTTTAAAAGTAGGGAAAAATGCTAAAAATGCTATGAACAGCATTTCTTCACTTCTGATTCCACAGCCCTACAAGGAAAGAAGGCACTAGGTTTCTTAAAAATTGACTTGTCAAGATATTTCACAATATTAAACTCCTGACACAAGAAAGAAGATATATAGTAAAATATGGAGCAATATTAATGTCCTCCGAACAAGATACTATAGTATAGCTGTCTCTAAATCAGATAGCTGCCCACATTTCTACTCCAAATTATTGGAAACATAACTATCTTAGAGCAATCAACAAAGATTCTGACAAACTCAGTAGTCCTTCCAGTGACATCCAAAGAAAAAGCAAATCAAATGTGTCTATTGGATTGTAAGGATTCTCACGACTAATTTAAATTTCCATTATGGATATTCTGGACTGAAAGAGGTATATTATGCTCTCAATATCTTTTGATCAGTATTGCATCTTATTTTAGAGAGCCTCCTTTAATCTCAAAATTAATCTTAAAATTAATTTAGAATAAGAGAAGTTAGGCTTTGGGGCAACATATTGAAGAAAATGCAAATAAAAATATTTTAAACCCTTAAAAAAAGTATCCTCTGCTGCTCTTTTAGAGTTCTATACAATCAAACCAGTTCTTTTGTTCACAGATTACTCACTTGGGTGTGGTGACGCTCTTGCCTCATAATAAATGTAGTATGTACCACCAGGCTCTTTGGACTCTATATTAAAAGCCACTGTTGCCTGTTCAACAGATTATTAGTTTGATTCTTACATATGTTCAGAACCAAATCATCTAAGTAATTATACACAAGTTGAAAGAGTGTGTTTTAAACCACTTTTAAAACCATGGTCACCTGGTTAAGAACTAAACTCTAAACTATCAAGGTTCAGATTCCAGAGGTGCCATTTACTTCCCCTAGGTGTTAAGCTTCCTATCTTTAAAATTGGAATTCTCTGGTACTCGGGCAGTTGAGGCAGGAAGATAGCTCTGGTCAAAGAGGTCAAGACCAGCCGGAGTGTAAGAGCCAGACTTCATCTCTCTTTTTTTTTTCTCAGACAGGGTCTGGCTCTGTCGCCCAGGATAGAGTGCAGTAGGGCTATCAAAGCTCACTATAACCAGAACTCTCAGGCTTAAGGGATCTTCCTGCTTTAGCCTCCCAAGCAGCTATGGCTACAGACAGGGGTGTGACCCCTGCTCCCTACCTAATATTAAAATTTTTTGTAGCGACGAATCGCGTATGTTGCCCACAATGGTCTTGAACTACAGGACTCAAGTGATGCTCCACCGATGGCCTCCCAAAGCACTGAGATTACAAGCATGAACCACTATGCCATGTGTCATGTCTTCAAAAAAAACGAATAATGACATTTTCTTCCTTAAATTGTGAAGATTAAATGAGTTAATATTTGTAAAGTCTTTATTTAATTAAAAAGTTTTTTTTTGAGACAGAGTCTTAGTTGCCCTGGAGTTCAGTGCCATGGTGCTATTGCTCACAGCAACCTCGAAAGCCCGGGGGCTCAAGTGATCCTCTTGCCTTAGCCTCCCAAGTAGTGGGGACTGTAGCCTCTCCCCTCTCCCCCTAGCCACAATGCCCGGTTACTTTTTGGAGACAGGTCTCGCTCTTGCTCAGGGTGGTCTCTAACTCGTGAGCTCAAGTGGTCTGCCCGCCTCGCCCTCCTAAGAGTGCTGGGATTACAGGTGTGAGGCACCACGCCGGACTTTGTAAAGCCTTTAAAACAACTCCTGGCAATAACCAGTAGTTCATGTATTCATTATTATTCTAAGACCGTTGCCCCACAGAACCTCATGGATTTTAATTAATATACTCTAAAAAAACAGAGAAATGAAAACCATCACATTTTCCCAATGCTGCCTAATTTTATGAGCTGCATATAGCAAAGAAGGTAATATAGAAAAAAGGAATTCTGCGTTCCAAGTGTGCATTTTTTACTTTAAAAAATCAAGTTTGACCATCCTCGATAACCCTTTACTTACCATTACACTCATTCTTCCAAACACACTAATTTCTCAAAAAGGACAAGTAATCCTCTCCTCCCTTTCCGCTGTAGCCCCGCCCTCTTGCTTTTCCCAGGAGGGGCGGGTTGGGGTGGGGGTTAGCCTTACACAACCTAAAAAAAGGGGATGAGCATTCCCTGTACCACACTGAGATCTGGATGAACAGTGGGCGTTTAAGTGCTGATTATTTCTACAAGGTCGGCAATTACGACTTTAGAACACTAAATCACTCCAAATAGAAAAAACAGCCGTCGCGCTACGAGGCCTCAAAGCCAGGCTTAATTCTCCCTGGAAGCACCCAAGGAGCATCCACAGGCAAAGCCGAGCCCAGCAGTGAGCTGAGGAGAGAGGCTGCGCCCGCCCGCCGGCCCCGCGTCTGTCTTCGGGGCAGGCGGTTTAGCGCCCCACACCTCCTGGAGGCAGAGGGTCTCGGTTCCCCGCACCCACAGCGAAGAGGAACCCAAGGCGCGTCGACGCCGTAACGAGAGCGGGCGGGAGAAGGCCCGGCCGGAAGAGCAGCCGAGGCGCTGAGCAACTCGTTGGCGCGGAGGACCTCGCCCAGAGCCAGACCCAGCGCCGGACACCGTGAGGGAGCGCGCTGGGGGTCGCGGCGGCCGGGAGTGGGCGGGGCAGCAGCGGGAGGCCCTCGGGGCGTGCGCGCGTTTCCGGCGTGCGCGGCGGAGCGCTGGGCGGGGGCACCGCCAGCTCCCAATCGCGCACAATGAGACAGCGCTGAGCGCCGGAAGTGGGGCCGAAGGAAAACACGGAGAGGGAGCCCGGCCGGGACAGGAAGAGGCTGGGGACCACGGCGAGGGTGGTGAGTGCTCCCGGGCGTCTCCTCCCACGTCCCTCCCAGACTCGCCTCCGGGCTGGGTCTCCAATGGGTTCCCTGGTCTCTAGAGTAGAGGTCGGGGCTGGCTCCGGAGGTACGTTGGCTCCATCCTCAGCTGGCCTAGCCCCAGTTTGAGTGACTGGGGAGCCCCAAAGCCAGCGGGGACTGAGCTCTCTCGGGTTGTAGTTCGTGTCTTCACTTTGTGTCAGACACAGTGGGGGGCAGAAGAAGGGATTTGGGTTTAGGCATTCGGCCCGGCCCCTTTGCCAGCTGGGGGAGCCCCGGAACCCCATCGAGGCAGCAGGTCACTTCCTGCTTCCTGGTCCCCACTGTGGTTTCGTGGCCAGAAGTGCGGGGACGCCTCTTTTCTCAGCTTCGGGCTCCGAAGGGTGGAAACTGAGGCAGATCGTGGGTGGGGCTGTCGAATGGGAATGGGTGGTGAAAAGGAATGTCATTCCGCAGAGAATTGCTGTTCGTAACAAAACCAAACTTGTTTTAGGCTGAAGAACGAGGAATGGGGAGGTTAGCTGGAGTTGTCGTTTGGTCTGAAACCTAGCCCCTTTGGCTAGAGCGGTACCTTGATCAGGAGCCCAGCCTCAGCGTAGCCCAAGCGATTGAAGCAGGTCTGTTGCAGTTGATGAAATAACTTGGTTCACATAAAGTGTCGGTTACTGTGTAACACTTAAAAGTAATGCCAACTTTAAAAAAAAAAAAAACACTGTTTCGAGAGTTTTGTAACAGTTTTGGCTTGGGATGAGGTTTTCTCTGGAAAAAAGCACTTTTATATAGGTAAAAGCCAACCAACTTGGTATGAGTAACATTTTACTACACCACACAGTTCTTGAACCTTGTAGGAGCTTCTCTTATTCACAGATCTGATCTTCATGCTAACTGAGTACTAATTTTCATGAAAAATATTATAGGACTAAACCTCCTAACTTCCAGAGTAGTGTACTGATTACTAAGAATGTGATAGAAATTGTATTGAAAGAAAAAATAAGAAAAGAGGAGCTTCTTATAAGCTTTTGGGCTTCTGTATGATAAATGTGCCATTTTGTGTTCTTTTTTTGATATCCTGTTTGATGTGTCACCAAAATACCTTCTTTCAGGTGCAAAGTAAGAAAATTGAAGTCAAAGACCATGGGAGATGCAGCAAAACCTTATTTTGTGAAGCGCACAAAAGACCGAGGGACTATGGATGATGATGATTTCAGAAGGAGTCACCCCCAACAAGATTATTTAATAATGGATGATTATGCTAGAGGCCATAGCAGTAAAATGGAAAAAGGCCTTCCAAAAAAAAAGGTAGCACCAGGGAACTATGGGAATACCCCAAGAAAAGGACCATATACTGTTTCCAGCAATCCGTATGCATTTAAAAACCCAATCTACAGTCAGCCTGCTTGGATAAATGACAACCACAAAGATCAGAGTAAGAGATGGCTATCTGATGAACTTACTGGTAATTCAGACAATTGGAGAGAATTCAAACCTGGACCTAGAATTCCTGTTACAAACCGACCAAGGAAAGACTCTTTTCAAGAAAGCGAAGATGGTTATAGATGGCAAGACACAAGAGGCTGCAGAACTGTAAGACGACTATTTCATAAAGACCTATCAAGCCTAGAAACCATGTCAGAAATGGAAGCAGGAAGTCCTGGTAATGTGTTCTAACTTGTCAGGTTATAACTCCAAAGTCATCAGTGTCTTACTCTCTTTTTATACAAATGAGATTTGTTATTTTTAGCAATTCAATTTAAACTTTTCAAAGTTTCTGCTTTAAAAAGTGATCACTTATTTAATGTGATTAAGAGTTTTTATCATGATATTTGGGCAACTTCAACACGTTTCATACATGTGTTGATGCCTTGTCCTAGGGTTCATTTTACTTTATTAAATATTTCCTGTTTGTGTTTTTTTACAAGAAGGTGATTATATCCCCCTGGGATCATATCATAATTGCTGAGTGGTGTGTATGTATTTTCAAAATGTTGTACTGTAATTTTGTGTTCACATTATAAGAATAATTAATGTGTTCATATTATAAGTGATAATATAAAGCTAAAAAATATTTGATGTAAAAACAATATAGATTGCATATATCTCCTGTCACAAGAGGGATATATATTGTTAGTAGAGTATTAGACTCCCTAGAACTAATTTTTTTTTTTTTTAAGAGACAGCCTTATTTTATTGCCCTCGATAGAGTGGTGTGGCATCACAGCTCACAGCAACCTCCAACTCCTGGGCTTAGGCGATTCTTTTGTCTCAGCCTCCTGAGTAGCTAGGACCACAGGTGCCTCCCACAGCACCCAGCTATTTTTTGTTGCAGTTTGGCCAGGGCCAGGTTTGAACCACTCTGGGTACATGGGGCTAGTACCTTACCCACTGAGCCACAGGCGCCACACAGAACTACTATTTTTGCTTTTCAGAAGAGCATGGCAATTAGAGCACCACACCAGGCCAGGTGCTCTAATTTCATTTTGAAATTAGAAATTGAGAAGCATGAGAGTTTAGAAAGTCAGAAATATTGGCCTGGTGTGGTGGCTCATGCCTATAATCCCAGCACTTGGGAGGCTGAGGCAGGTGGATTGCCTGAGCTCATAGGTTTGAGACCAGCCTGAGCAAGAGCAAGACCTCATTCTAAAAAGTAGCTGGGCACTGTGGTGGGCACACGTAGTCCCAGCTACTTGGGAGGCTGAGGCAAGAGAATCATTTGAGCCCAAGAGTTTGAGGTTGCTGTGAGCTGTGACGCCAGCACACCCTACAAAGTGAGACCCTGTCTCCAAAAGAAAAAGAAAAAAGTAGAAAGTCAGAAGTACAGATAGATAAAAACTTTACTGTTTAATTTCAAGAAAACCAAAATCCATTTTCTTTAAATATTGGATTAATACCAGGTTAAATACAATGAGATTACATTATTTGTATTTGTTATGTAGCTTCCAGTTGTAATTGAGTCCTTCACCCATAGGGTGTGCCATATGTACCTTCATTGTACCCATTAGATGGGAGCTTACCTAGCTCCTTCCCCTCCTGGAATTTGTGTGTTTTTTTTTTTCTTTTCTTGTGTGGGCCTATAGTTGTTCATCTACTAGTTTCACCAAAACCCATTTCTAAGTGCCCTCACTTGCTTGGTTAATTGCCTCATTGTGATTATTTATGTGTTTTTCTAAAAGATAAAAAAAATAGATTGTCCAGGTAGCAATGATTTCTGTACACAGGAAGGTTATTTATTTTTTTATTTATTTATTTTTTTTGTAGAGACAGAGTCTCACTTTATTGCCTTAGGTAGAGTGCTATGGCGTCACACAGCTCACAGCAACCTCTAACTCCTGGGCTTAGGCAATTCTTTTGCCTCCGCCTCCTCAGTAGCTGGGACTATAGGCACCTGCAACAATGCCTGGCTATTTTTTTGTTGCAGTTTTGGCTGGGGCCGGGTTTGAACCCCCCACCTTCGGTATGTGGGGCCAGTGCCCTACCCACTGAGCCATAGGCGCCACCAGGAAGGTTATTTTTATCTGATGGATAGTATTTACCAAAATGAAATAAAAATTGGGTGGAAAAAGTGTAATAGTGTTTAGTGCAAAAATGAAAATTATAATTGGAAAAATGGACTTGGACTTGTATTATTGGCTACAAGCTTTTTTTTTTTTTAAGATAAAAGTCTCACTTTGTCACCCTCAGTAGAGTGCCATGGCATGATCATAGTTCACAGCAACCTCAGTCTTACGAGCTCAATCAATCCTCTTGCATCATCTTCCCAAGTAGCTGGGGCTATAGGCGCCCACTACAGGGCCCCGCTAGTTTTTCTGTTTTTAGTAGAGATACGGGTCTCTCCCTTGCTCAGGCTGGTCTCAAATTTGTGACCTCAGGCAGTTTGCCCACCTTGACCTCCCAGAATGCTAGGATTGTAGGTGTGAGCCACCGCACCCAACCTGTAAGCCTTTTTTAGTGACTGGACAGATGGGTTGCAAACTGGCTAGCACTTTTAAAATTTTTTGAGTTTAAATGCATTCAGGCAATATGGACATTTTGTAGTTTTCCAGATGCATTTTGGTCACGTTTCTCACAGTGGACAGTTGATGTATGTTATCTCTAAGGCATTTGAGGTTTTGACTTATGCATGTAGAACACTTAAAAGGGAAAGGTCATTTTTAATCTTAGGAGGTCTTGTGATAAAAATGAAAAACTAAAGCACTTGTTAATATTAAATGAAAAAATATGTGCTGTTTGATAATTTTTATAGGAAAATTAGGAGTAAATGCCAGTACCAAGTAGCAGAAACAGAATGAAGTGTTACAAAGGAATTAAACAGTAGGAAGAGATAAAACTTTAGCCATATAAATCTTTAAGTTATAAAGAATTTGAAGGGATTATTTGATGCTGTACTCTGTTGTGATATATCAGAGGTGGAGTGGCAATTTTATAAATTAGACAGCTGTAGCTCGGAGAGATTAAATTTATTCAGACCTGTGTATGCACAGTTATAGATTAGAAAGTGGAACAGAAACCAGGAACTGTGCTATTGTGACAATTTATTCAACCTTGCTGGACTTGAAGTCCTGACAGGGGAAAGTAAGCTTTTGATTTGTTTTTCTTTTTTAAAAACTGTATATATTTAAATATTTCTTTATACTATGTCTAGGTAGGATGTGAACATTTTAGTTACCTTGTTTTTAGGAAAATTAATCTTAAAAAGCATTTTAAAAAGAAAAGTTTACATATCAAAAATGCACAACCAGAAAAAAGGAACTATAAAACTCTTATATGTAATTATTTGGTTTTAAAAACAACTATAAAGAAGTTGCTTTTAAGTATGTTAGAACAAGAAATGCATTTTCTTTTTTTTTTTTTGCAGTTTTTGGCTGGAGCTGGGTTTGAACCTACCACCTCCACCATATAGAGCTGGTGCCCTACTCCTTTGAGCCACAGGCGCTGCCCAAGCAAATGCATTTTCAATTTCTGTCTTTATTGAAAGCAATCCAAAATTGTGCGTTTTTCTCTATATGAAATACAGGTGTATGCTTTTAGTTACTGTTCAGCTTTTATCCCTTGAAAGTCTTTATAAAGGAAGTATTAAACATGGGTATCACATTATTTACTACAGAGAAAAATTCAGTTTCAAGTATAAACTACATATATAGTAGTATATACTATACTATATACTATATCCTTTGCATGACATTCAAAGGATACTAAAAAGGATCTCATTAAAGGGATTCCAGTTTCCTTAAATCAAAAGTTTACTGAATAAGGAATAGTTTTTTTAAACAGTGTGAGGAGATGTAATGAAAATTATGTTAGAGCAGTTACTTCTTAAAAAAAATACAGTACTACTTTCTAGTTTTCATTTCTATATTACTACCTCACCTCATCCCTCAGATGTCATAGATTGCCATTTTAATATATTTGGGACAGTGCCATTAACGATCTTAGGTGGAAAACATCTGCTCAAATACATGTGTTCTTTGTGAATGGAATAATGGACCATATGCAAATAAAATATGTGAAACTTTGAATGCTGCATATAGAGAACTCTGACTACAATAAATCTGGGATGAACCAGGTATTCTTCTTCTGAGTAATTACGGAAAGTTTTCATCAGTACCCAGTTTTGTCTTCCAAGATTCCCTCCAGCAAGATTTTATTTAATAGTTTTTACCAGGCAGGCCTGTGAAACTCAGTTGCCTAATATTGCCTTGTCAGTTCTAGTCTATTGTAGATGTGAGTATGCTGCAAAAAAGGATTTTAATAATTTCTGGTTCTATATTGTTAGATAGAAGGCTGAATTTCAGAACTCCCATCTGTATTTTAATCTGTATTTCAAATCCCTTGAGTCCTTTGACTTAGCCATGTATCCTTGGACAAGCTATTCCCTTGGACCAGCATTGTCCCCATCTATACAATGGGAAAATACTAGCATCCATGACAGGTTACTATAGTAATTTAGCATGGCAGTGCATATCAAGTGCTTGCTTTACATCTGTTGCTTAATACTCAGCATGATAGCTGCTGTTAACAGTCATCCAATAGAGTTCCTGCAGCCATCATCTTCTCTGTATAAAAGCAATAGAATTAATTGTGGTCTTTGGAGATAGAGAAGTCACTCTTAATAGGAAATGACAGCAATTATAGTTATTAAGAAAAAGAGAATAGGAGTTAAAAAGGAACTTGGTTAACATCATTTACTCTTTTATAAACTAATGAGGACTCTTCTAAAGGATTCTGCACATATTAGTATAAATCTTTAATAAGTGTTTGCCTAAGAAACTTCTGTCATGAACAACTAAAGTTAGATTGCAATTAGAGAAAGATAGTGTTTATAATGATAAGCAAATTAAATGAGAATGGACACATCTCTTAAGTAAAAAGTGCTGTCTCAGAAGATGGTTCAGACCACAAATTCTGGCCTTAAAAGATTATGATAATTTAATTGGAAGTAGGGGGCTATTAAAAAGGAAATGTTAAAGTAACCTGATTTTTTTTTATTTAAATGACTACCTTTTAGTATTTTATTTGTTCAGTCTATTTTGATTGAATTTTTAAAACTATGTTTTTCTTGATACTTCGTTAGTTATTAAATTGTCATATATTATATTATAGAAGCTATTTGCAGAATTTCATTATAGTCATCTCAGGTAGTTTGAGCACAATGCTTGCCTGCTTTTTCTTTAAAGCTCTTGGCAATGCTTTTTCTTTCTTTTTTTTTTTTTTTTTGCAGTTTTTGGCCAGGGCTGGGTTTGAACCCGCCACCTCCGGTATATGGAGGTAGCACCCTACTCCTTTGAGCCACAGGTGCCACCCTCTTTTTCTTTTTTTAAATAATTGGAGAGCCTGTACCTCCTTTTCTGTCAGAATTTTTTCTTTTTTTCAGTCAGTCAGTTCATTGTAATTGCCATACTAGTAATGAGTTCCTCTGAAAACTTGACAAAGGAATTGCCTCATGCAGGACATTTCAGTCAGTTTATATTTCTAAGGACTGATTTATTTATTTATTTATTTATATTAAACCTGCTCTTTGTAGTTTTAATTTTTTTATTTTAGAAATTATAGGGAGGGCTAATTTATTTTAATCATTATGTGTTACTAATAGCTTCATTTTTCAGATAGAAGTTAATAGAAGTTATTGAAGCTGTTGAAAACTTTTTTTTTTTTAGAGACAGTTTCACTTTGTCACCCTTGGTAGAGTGCTATGGCGTCAAAGCTCATAGCAACCTCCAGCTCTTGGGCTTAGGTGATTCTCTTATCTCATCCTCCCGAATAGCTGGGACTACAGGTGCCCACCACAATTCCCCGGCTATTTTTTGGTGGCAGTTGTCATTGTTGTTTAGCAGGCCCAGGCAGGCTCGAACCTGCCAGTCTTGGTGTATGTGGCCAGCACCCTACTCATAGAGCTACAGGCGCCAAGCCAAGAAGTAGTCCTTAATAAATAAATTTTAGCTTGGACTTTGTATTAATGGAGGGACCCCACGATGAGTTATTGAAGGCTAAATTTGCAATTAGATGATTGATTTTCACTCCAGATAAAGACGTAATTGATTTCTGAGTTCTCCAGATATACATTGTCCATTTTTGCCCTGTAGGAGATTGTTCGCTTTTAAAAAGTGAAAGCAAATGTGGATGGTTTTAATCAGAATAACAAATGTACTTACAGGTATTCTAGAGTATGTTAGATATAGTACATGACATATTATAGTATGTTAATAGTAGAATTATATGTATGTTTGCCTTTAGAGGATAATACTCTACTACTTGAGTATGAACAATAGAATCATAGAATTACAATAGTAGAATAGTAGAATTATACATATGCTTGCCTTCAGAGGGTAATACTCTACTACTTGAGTATGGTCAGCAGTATACTACCGTATATGATTGAAATAGAATACTTTTTAAGTTTTCCAAAAACGTGATTTATATGGATTGATGCTTTCAGGTAATATGCTTACTGAATACAGCTGCTTTTCCTTTTGCTTTGTGTTCAGATGTGATTTATTCTCTCATGATTTAATTAATAGGTGTGTAAGTTCTGCTTTTTACTCAGGAGTGGTATTATTCAATTTTGCAAATAATATTTTCCCCCTAACTTAAGAAAACAAGAAGCAGAGGTCCAGACCTAGGAAGCCACGGAGAACTAGAAATGAGGAAAATGAGCAGGATGGAGACTTGGAAGGCCCTGTGATTGATGAGTCTGTGCTTTCAACAAAGGAGCTCCTGGGCTTACAGCAGGCTGAGGAGCGATTGAAAAGGGACTGCATTGAAAGGCTAAAAAGGGTAACATCTTTATACATGTTTATTTGTTAAAATCCTTGTTTTGATTTAAACTATATTAGTAATTGGGGGTTAAATAACATTGTGTAAGAGTAATTGCTATTATACTTAAAACGACAATTAGGATAATGATAAAGGGAAACTATTTTAACAGTTTTGAAAGTGAAGGAGAAGCTAGGCATGTTGGCACACGTGTAGTCCTAGCTACTTCAGAGGTTTAGGCAGGAGGGTCACTTGAGTCCAAAAGTTCAAGTCTGTAGTGTGCTATAATTGTGCCTGTGAAGAGCCACCACACTTCAGCCTGGGTAACATAGACTATATCTCTTAAAAAGAAAAAAAATGAGGAGAAATAATTCTCTGGCTAATTGTGTTTACCTGTGTGTTTGGAGAAACATATCTTTGTATAAATATGAATCTTTTCACATTATAGCGACCACGAAACTACCCTACAGCAAAGTACACCTGCAAACTCTGTGATGTTTTAATTGAATCCATTGCATTTGCCCATAAACATATCAAAGAGAAAAGGCACAAGAAAAACATAAAGGTGAGTTTAACATAACCCAAATAAATATGTTATCTGTGAGTTATTGCTTGTCATCTTTGTGACTTTATTCTTCTTAAGGCTGTGTTACTTATAACTTCACTACTTTATTTCTTGAATTTATTTTAGCCAAGATACCTTATGCTAGTCAGATGTGTTTTGCTGGGCAGCCTTGTTAATTTCCTTCAGTATCAGGACACATAAAGTCATCAGTAGGACCTAAGTATATGTCCTTGTCCCTGTAATAACCAAATAATCAGTTTATCATTGCTGTTTTTACTCTTTCCTTCCTTCTGCCCATTCTTTTATCACTGATCCATATTACATGCATAAAAATGTATGTATATGTTTAATAGGATGAAGACTAACAAAGCTAAGATGAAAAGTGGAACTAAGAAAAAGATTCTAGAAAATTTTCTAGTGTGCTGTCTTAGTGAATGGTAGGTTAAAACTGTGTTTAAGTCATTTTTAATCTCAACTTTTGATCTTAAAAGGAAAAGCAAGAAGAAGAATTGCTCACTACATTACCCCCACCAACACCCTCCCAGATAAATGCCATTGGCATTGCTATCGACAGAGTGGTTCAGGAGTTTGGCTTGCACAATGAGAACTTGAGACAGAGGCTAGAAATTAAATGTATCATGGAAAAAGTGTTCCAACACAAGTTACCAGGTATTTTCTAGAATTTTATATTTAGCTACGTAAAATTACTTTATTCATTTTTCCTACCAGTCATAATTTTTGCCTAACATTTGCCATGTCCTGAAGCTCTTAGTTTTTGTATTTTTGGTTTTTGTTCTTCCTGGCTTCCCCCACTATAACAAAGACTTTAACATGTATTGTCATTGTGAACCTGTTTTCATTATAAACTTCATTGTGTTTATGAATTTTAAGTTGAGTGTCTCATTAGGGCACTATGGGACTCTTGTGTATATACAGAGTGGCCATTAAGTTTATCTGGAATTTCAAATAGACAATCTGTATTGTCTGTTTACTTGTTTACCTTTCTCTCCATCTAATCAACACAGTATTTTAAGTTATAAAATCAAGAGAAGTATCCTGAAATTATTTTTAGGTTGTTGGTGTCAAAAAATGGTTTTATTGGGTGGCACCTGTGGCTTAGTGGGTAGGGTGCTGGCCTCTCATACCGAGGGTGGCTGGTGTCCTACCCACTGCAACAAAAAAATAGCCGAGCATTATGGCAGGTGCTTGTAGTCCCAGCTACTCGGGAGGCTGAGGCAAGAGAATCGCCTAAGCCCAGGAGTTGGAGGTTGCTATGAGCTGTGTGATGCCATGGCACTCTACTGAGGGCAATAAAGTGAAACTATCTCTCTACAAAAAAAGGGGGAGATGTTTATTTAACCATACAAACATCTAAAATGAGCTTAGTAAACTAGATTGTAAGTAATTTGTTAATGGATTTTGTGTACTATTGAATTGATTTTCCAAGTGTCTGCTGCCTATTTTTAATTTTAGATTCTTGGTTTGAGGGGGTGGGGAGCACAGTATTTGGAGTATGTTATTTAATGAAAATTTGAGGCCAGGTATGGTAAATGCTTGACACAGCTGCTATCAGTTCTTGGCAGCAACAAACTCTGTCCTTGTGCATGCACATGCATGCACACCCACACATACACCCTGTTATTCCTATTTAGGTAAATGATGAGAGTAGGTTTATCATTCTTAATCCCTGCTGTGCATCAGAATTATCTGTGAGCCAGGAACAACTACTTCCAGAAAATTACTGTAGATAATTCCCATCCACAACTAGTGGTGGAATCATTATTTAAATTTATCACCTTATGAGCTGTAGAACTGCAGTAGAACTTCCATAGTTGACATCTCCCTACGTTGACCACCACCTTAAAGTGACTGATTTACCTAGAACATCTACCACATGTGCATATCAGTACAGTAGTCCTACTTCCGTATGTTCACCTCAGTATGTTGAAGAGTTTGTTACAGTCCCTGGAGTGGTCAGCTTGCAGAGAATTCTATCATATTTGTTTTACTGAAAGATCATATGGGTTGATTGCCTTGTAGTGCTCACACCTGTAATCCCAACACTTTGAGAGGTCAAGGTGGAAGGATTGCTTGAGGCCAGGAGTTTGAGATCAGCCTGGACAATAGCAAGACCCTGTATCTACACAAATTTTTAAATTAGCTGAGTGTGGTAATGCATGCCTGCAATCCTACCCATTTGGGAGGCTGAGGTGAAATAATCACTGGAGCGAAGAATTCAAGGTTGTAGTGAGCTGTGATTGCTCCCTTACACACCAGTCTAGGAGCTAGAGTGAGACCTATCTCTTTAAAAGAAAAAAGAACATACATATAGTAATTGTAACATAAATACTTTCATAGAATAAGGGGAGAGAAGCTATTCATACCATAGGTATATCCTGAAAAGTCAATTGTGATTTTGATGATTTTTGGCTGTATAATTCTATACAGAATTGAATGTACTTGGTTATGAAAAACTATTAAAACTCATCATTCAAATTAGCAAACCTCAAATAAAAAGCTCTGATGATAAAGGATGATATTTTTACTACAACAGTAGTAAAATTTTAAAGGTAAATGTCAAAAGTATAGGTGGTACACAATACACACATGACTTCCTCTGAAGAGTGAATTGCTGCCTACTGTTTTAAATTGTATCAGCAATACTGTAATTATTTTTGAAAGTTTTCTAAAGGTATTGTTAAGTGTGTTTGTTCATAATGTAACAGGTGCTTCAAATTAAAGAATAACTTAATGTTAATTTTTTTGTTGTTATTGTTTTACTTAAACATGTTCTTTATAGTAAATTACACCAATGTCTACTTTCCAAAAGGTGAAAAGAAATGTTTGTATTAACTCTTGCATTGTGTTTCCTTTTTCACATTTTAAAAATTAGTTCAAATACTGTTTTCTGCACAAAATGTGATCATGAGAATAAAGGAATTTTATCCATTTTATAACTAGCATGAAATGAATGTATGTTAAGCTAAACCACAGAGAATGCATACAGCTTTCCCTATTTAATAAAATTAAGAGAAGAATGAAGAGCCACTTATTCCTGTCCTTTGTTTATCCCAGACTTGAATACAGTTTTGCTTTTGTGCATATTATTTATTTACTCATTCATAGTGGCAGGCAGGCCAGTGAGCAGTGGGGACAGGAGAGCAAGGGCATGGAGCTGTAACTATCTCCTGAGTGAGCTGGCTGTACTCCCAGCTGCAGGCCACAGCCAGGGCTGGGCTCTTGAGCCTGCCCACCACTATGCATAATTGTAATTGATGGCTCTGTATTTGAAGTAGCAGTGTTCTAAGTTTTAAAATCTTTTATTTATGACTTTTATTTATTTTTTTAGATTGTTCTCTAAGATTATATGGGTCATCCTGTAGCAGTTTGGGTTTCAGAAATTCGGATGTAAACATTGACATTCAATTTCCAGCCATTGTAAGTACAAAATGAAATGTTGGAATTTTCAGAGTGGTGTGGAAATTCTTCTAAATGGGAACTGCATATGAATATATTTTAGATGTTTAAAGATACTTTAAGTATAATGGTGGCAGTTTACCCCCCTAAATTTCCATTTTTATGTCCTCTCCTTTTGTTTCAGAGCATTTTAAAAAATATTTATAGGTTTTCATACTTGTTTTACTCTATAGATCTTTTATACTTATAATACTAGTTTTTTAATTATATGACTCTAATGAGGGTATTTACATTCTATTAACTTAAAAAAAACTAAATTCTCTTAGTAAAATCAGCTTTCCAATGGCAGGAAAAGAAGTCAGATTTCAAACAGCACAGATACATAAATATTTGTGATTTGAAAGCTTAATTAGCTCCTGAGTTTCCTTTATATATATATATACTTATTTTACGAAAATAATTAAGGTTTTACAGAACCACACCTGGTCTGGATTTCTGGTTTAAACATGATTCAAAAAGAATTAATGAGTCAGAATCTTAAATCTGGCACATACCTGGAGTTCCAGCTTCTCTGCAGCTGAGACAGGAGGATCACATGAGCCCAGAAGATTGAAGCTGTAATGAGCTATGATCATGCTTGTGATTAGCCAGTGCAGTCTAACTTGGGCAGCATATTAAGACCCCTATCTCTAACAAACAAACAAGTAAACAAAAAAGAAAAACTGGAAGGCACTTTAGTAGATTATCCATTTTTCCACCGATGCCCATCAGGTCAGTTTGCAGATGGTCTATGTGCAGTCACTTGAGTTGCTTGTTAAAAATCCAGATTCTTGGGTCCCAGTTCTGCTGTTCTATTTCAACAACCTTTCATTCCTTGCCATATCTGACTAGTATAGATACCTGGTCAGCTAACCAATATACCTTTGCTGTTCTTTTAACCTTAACTTCTGATCAGTGCTTTACCAGCCATAGCAATTATTTTGATCTGTTATTCATTCATTTAGCAAATATTCACTAAATCCTTTTTTATGGCAAGCATTATACTAGATTATAATGGACAAAACAGAAATGGTTCCTCTTTCATGAAACTGATATCTAGTGAAGGAGATAAGTAATTACCCATATAATTCATTATTATGAGAGCTGTGCAGAGAAAAAAAGGTTCAGTAGTAGAAAACAAGGACTATTCAGGGATACAACAGCCATGAAGGCATCTTTGAAGAGAACATTTCATCTGAGCTCTAAAAGAGGAAAAGGACCTGGTGAGGAACAGCATTTACAAACACACTAAGTCAATAAGGAGCTTGGCATATTCAAGGTGCTCAAAGAAGCGTATCAATGTGAAGAGATCAAGAATAAGAATATGAGATTAGGATGGGGAGATACGCTGGGGCCCCACATGTAGGGTTGTGTAGGCCATGGTAGAAAATTTTATTATGGTCTAAGAGCAGTAAGATGTCATTAGGAGTTTTAAGAGTTTTAAGGATACAGTTTATGATTTTATATGGTTCTGGTTCCATTGTGGAACAAGGACTATAGAAAAGCCACACTGAAGCTGGGACTGGCAAGCTGTCTGTTGTAATTGTATTGCAGAGTGAGAGGTGATATTGTTAGCAGTTTCATAAACATCAAGATTTGCTGAGAGGAAATTATCTCAATTACTTAATAGTAGTTTACTGTGTAGTAGGGGTTTTTTTGCCCATGTTCATCCTCATTTGGTGCTCATCTGCCTGTCTTTGACATGTGCACACAGCATAATGTTAATTTCTTTACTCTGGTAGCAATGTCCATTTCTAACTTGGAAAACAATTTGGGGAACTTCAGATGTCTATGTTACATCAGTGAAACAAAAGTACTTAGGGATTATTTCATGTATTCATTGGTTTATTTCCTAGATGTCTCAGCCAGATGTCCTCTTACTTGTTCAAGAATGTTTAAAGAACAGTGGTAAGGCCAAATTCCACATTTTAAAATTTTTCTTTTGTCTATAATTTGGATATATCTTCTTTTTCAAAGTTAAAGATAGGAAATCACATTTTAAAAATTACTTACATGGATATTCTCCAAAGGAAAAAAACCAAAGCTAATGCCCAGGAATTATTAACTAGTTAGAGTCCTGTTAGTAGCTCTATGCAGAATAGCCATTTTGTAAATAAAGCTTTTAGCTTGTTGATAACATCACTATTTATAAAGATTAAAAGAGTTCTAGATAAGACTAAGACAGGCAAAATATGTAAAATGCAGAGTATTTTACAAACTAAAGTATATTCTGATTTATTCCATGATTAAAATTAATATTTTACAAATGGTAAATAGGTTTAAATGACAGTACCCTGACTAATCATAAATACCCTGATTAATGAATTCACTGAGTTGTTCCCATTTAGGTTTATCAGTTGTCTAGTATAATGTCCAACTTGGGGCTTTATACCTTTTTGTGCTTTACATGGCCCTCATCAAACTGCCTCATCCGTTGGATTAGTCAGCCCCATGCTTCTTGTTTTGGTTGAATAAAGCATTTTAACATTTTTTTTTTTTTTACTTCAATCAATACATATTTTGACACTGAACATTTTTGTAGCCTTTGTAGCAATTTTGTTTTTTAATGTCTTATCCATATTTCTAATTATGTTATCCACAAAACATTTAAATGTTCTGATCCAATGATACAGTCACTTCTAATTTAATATTAACTTTGCAAAATAGAGATTCTAAATTAATCTGATTACTTGATTTTTGAATGTAAATTTTTTTTACTTTTAAGTCATTTCAGAGCTTTAATAGTGGTCTTTCAAAAGACTAAACTGATAAGTCATAACCGATAATTGCACTTTATCTGGTTCTGCTTTTAACCAAAACTTTAATTAACCTTAATTTATTTTTTCTCCTTTCTTCAGACTCTTTTATTGATGTTGATGCAGATTTCCATGCCAGGGTGCCAGTGGTGGTGTGCAGAGAAAAGCAAAGGTCTCTTTCTTTAAGTTGCATATTTATTAACAACTTGGGAAAGCACAAGTACTTTACTAAATCTTAATGTCCAATTTCTAGAATTATAAAATTTTTATGTAGTTATCAGACATACTTTCCACTAGCATTCTCCCTATACTTTTGGCATTCAATGCAAGAGGAGCAAATCTTTTATTTTGATAGAATAAAATTACTTAATAGAAAAATAAAACATTTTCACCCATATCAACTAGGTGAAAACCAACCTTATCAAATGGTTACTTGCTCTAGTTACCTTTACAGGGTATCCCAAAGGTAGCCGTGCCTAGGAAAATTAACAAACTCATAATTTATATTATATTTTGTATTTTTAATATTTTAATATTTATATGTCAACACCTAGAGAAATATTTTGTAAGTTTTTATAATGAATATTTTGTAAATAAAGGTATATTTAGCTACAATTTCTCATTTTCCCTGTGTATCCAGGTATGGCAAACATTTGGGACATCTTGAATTTGCCATCCTTTCTAGCAGCATTTGTGGCAGCTCTGAGTTATAGTGTGAATTTACTCAGCCATATAGCTCTCCTTCTGTCTAAAAGCATTGCTGTCACTACTATAATGGAGTGGTTTGTATACTGTACTGATACTTCTTTAGGCAAATTCCTCTGACTCTTGAGAAAACACTTTTACAAAGACAAATCATGCTCCCATTTGAAACATTTTATAATATTTTCCTTATTTGCATTCCTCCCCCATAAGTAGTTTTAATATTTGAAAATATGCAGTTCTAGTTCAGAAAAATAAAATTTACTCAGAAAATAGCTACTATATCTTTCTTTGATAATCCAATTTCTTAAATGACCTGTAAAGGTTTAGTGAATTTTTTATTTATTATCTGTGTAAATAGGCTGTTGGTGTAAAAGATACTTGAGACCCATATAACACTTATTTTCTTTCTCCTTTCCTTCCCATCCTGACCCCTAACCCCTACCAGTGGTCTTCTTTGTAAAGTGAGTGCAGGAAATGAAAATGCTTGTCTGACAACAAAACATTTAACTGCCCTTGGAAAACTGGAACCAAAGCTGGTTCCTTTGGTGATTGCATTTAGGTACTGGGCAAAGGTAGGTCTGAGTTCTTTAAATGCATGAATACTTTTCCTTTGTATGCATAAGCAGTATGTTTTGATTTTTACTCAGTTAATTTAATCTCAAGCATTCAGGTGCATATTTATAGACATCAAAAAAGAAGGCATCTGAATATAGGAACAGGAACATTAACATGTACAGAAGGGAAATTCAGTGTTTTTATTTTGAAAAGAGCAAAATGATTTATAGTGCTTAATAAAAATCTGATTTGTGGGTCAAATCCCAGAGGATGTGCCTAAGAATTTGCATTTTAACTAGTTTAGCAAGGTGATTCTTAGGCACAGGAAATTATGATAAGATAAAGCTTCTCGTATTGTTTCAAATAACATACTGAGACTCAAAAAAAAAGAAAGACACTATTTGGTCTTGCTCACATTTCTATAATGTTTATGTATAGTATTCTAATTGAAATGCTGTAATAAACAGTAGAGCATTTACCATTCTCCCAAGGTAAAATCATGATTATAAAGTTGATATTCTATGTTTGTACTTAAGCAAAAGCTTTACTGATTCAGATACAGCAGTAATATTAGATAGTTCCTGTTTCTGGGATCCAGGATGAATAGAAGATACCCCATTCTTTGCTAGTGAATGAAAATTGTAATATGCCATCCATTAAAAACTACTTCCTGCTTCATCACTAAGTAGAACATACCCTTTTTTAGTTGTTTTTTCTGTTAATGTGTTAATGTTGATTAGTTTGCCCACATTCACTTCCCAAATGACCTCTTGACCAAAGCATGCATTTGCAAGGCTGTGGGTTAAGAAGTCTAACTAGCTTGCACTTGGAACTAAATTGTCATTTTTAATTCATAAATGTGTGTTTTAACTAAGTGAATGGATTTACTATGGATAAAGAAAATGAAATAGCAAATATTTTAGGACCCTCTGGAAGTAAGTATGATTAAGAGGTTTAAATATTTGGCTCAGCGCCTGTGGCTAGGCACCAGCCACATACACCTGAGCTGGCTTGGGTTCGAATCCAACCCGGGCCACCAAACAACAATGACAGCTGCAACCAAAAAATAGCCAGGTGTTGTGGTGGGTGCCTGTAGTAGTCCCAGCTACTTGGGAGGCAGAGGCAGGAGAATCACTTAAGCCCAGGAGTTAGAGGTTGCTGTGAGCTGTGCTGCCATGGCACTCTACCCAGGGTGACAGCCTGAGGCTCTGTCTCAAAAAAAAATATAAAAGTAAAAATGAGGTTTAAATATTTGAAATTGAAACTGTCACTTAAAATCACAGTATTTGCTTTTGCTTAAGTATAAGGAAATTGTATATTTTGTCACTGTGCTGTTGTATTCTGAGGAATCACTGTAAATCATGTGATACATGAGAATGAAGTTATAAGTTATAGGCCAAACTCTGTAAATGCAAAGTTGGTACAAAAAGAATGCTTCTCCTTTTTTTTCCTCTTATTTGTAGCTTTGCAGTATAGATCGCCCTGAAGAAGGAGGGCTGCCACCTTATGTGTTTGCTCTGATGGCCATTTTTTTCCTGCAACAGAGGAAAGAACCCCTTTTGCCTGTTTATCTAGGATCATGGGTATTTAAAAATGTTTTTTGCTTATATATCTTTTGCTTATAGAAATTTTACTCATAGTTTACAGCCTCAGAATTAGATTTTGCATAATTTTAAAATACGAACACCTAATAAGAACTGAAATGAATTTGTTTAGTCTGCTAGTATAAATATTTATAAACCTTTTATGCCCAAAATATTAATGTGTTTGATTTCAAGATATGTGTACTGCCTCTATTTCCTGCCAAGGTCATTACTACCTTTCTAGAGTGTAGAATCTCTTAATTTTTGAAATGCATATTGTCCTGATGCTTTCAAATAAGAAACTGTGACCCTGTATTAAATTTATCTTTTTTTTTTTTTTTTTTTAATTATTATGGGCACATACTATATAATAGTTTTATAGCTTTATTGGGTGCAGGTGACTTTTTTGTAGAGACAGAGTCTCACTTTATCATACTTGGTAGAATGCCATGGGGTCACACAGCTCACAGCAACCTGCAGCTTCTGGGCTTAGGTGATTCTCTTGCTTCAGCCTCCCGAGTAGCTGGGATCACAGGCGCCTACCAGAACGCCCGGGTATTTTTTTGTTGCAGTTTGGCTGGGGCTGGGTTTGAACCTGCCACCTTGGGTTTATGGGGCTGGCGCCCTACCCATTGAGCCACAGGCACCACCCTTAAATTTATCATTTGATACATTCCTTTTTAGATAAAGTTTTCTAATTTTTCTTTTTTTTTTTTTGTTTCCTTTTGTTTTGAGATAGAGTCTCGGTTTTTTTGCCCCTGGATGGAGTGCTGTGGCATCATAGCTCACAGCAACCTCAAACTGTTGGGCTCAAGCAATTCTCTTGCCCAAGTAGCTGAGACTACAGGAGCCTGCCATAGCACCCAGCTATTTTTAGAGACAAGGTTTCGCTCTGGCTCAGGCTGGTCTGAACCTGTGAGCTCAGACAGTCCACCCACCTTGGCCTCCCAAAGTGCTAAGATTATAGGCATGAGCCACAGCGCCTGGCCTTAAATACAGTTTTATAAATTGATAATTGAATTTACATATCACCTCGAGTCAGGCTGTAAGAAACATTTGGTCCACTGTAACTTACTTTCACTTTCTAGTCTCTTATTTATTTTTCCCCATAATCTGTAAAACAAAAGAAAATAGAAGCATTGAAATTTGTCATCTGTAGCACAAGATGCAAAGCTTAATAATAGTTAACCTCTTGGCTCCACTGGCTCCCAGTTGTAATCACAGCACTTTGGGAGGCAGAGGCCAGAAGCTTGAGACCAGCCTGGGCAATATGGCAAGACCCCATCTACAGAAAATACAAAAAATTCTCTGGGTTTGTTAATGTTCACCTATAGTTCCAGCTGTGTGAGAGCCTGAGGCAGGAGGATCACTTGAGCCCAGGAGTTCAAGACTGCAGTGAACTATGATCCGCACCACTGCACTCCAACCCCATCTCTTTAAAAAAAAAAAATCACCTCTTGAATAATATTCTAATATTATCTTTAAGATAATAGAATTCAAGCCGGGCGTTGTGGTGGGTGCCTGTAGTCCCAGCTACGTGGGAGGCTGAGACAAGAGAATGACCTAAGCCCAAGAGCTGGAGGTTGCTGTGAGTTATGATGCGACAGCACTCTGGTGACAAAGTAAGACTCTGTCTCTGAAAAAAAAAAAAAAAAGATAATAGAATTTATTAATGTGACCACTCTTTCTTGATAAATTAACATCGAGTCGATTTGTTTGAATAAAATTTAAGAAGAGCACATCTGAAAGAGTCAAAATGATGTTATTTCTATCCTTTTAAGAACCTTATTTTTAATCCCTACGTGTTACCCTGAAAAACTGTTATGGATACGCTAATTTTACATAATGACTCCCTTTTTGAAAAGCTTTCTTTGGCACATTGGATATTTTAACTACTTTTCATCTTACTGCATGCAGGTTTTTCTCATCATTTAAGCAGGATATATACTAGAGCAGTAATTCTAAGTTATCCGTACATATAACAAATAATTATAGGAAATTTTTCTTCATGCTTAATAAATTGAGATTAAGCAGGACTTTATTTACCAGGTCCTGAGAATAAAGACTAAAGTAGAATAAGCCACTTAAAGCTCTATCCTGGCACAAGGGATTACAGTATGCTTTGTATCCTAGTTGCCCAAAGCTAGCTTTCTTTGTCTGTGGTATTGAAATGGAAGAATTTTGGACCATGAGATGGTATCTCTACTAGACTATTCTCCTGATGGAAAGGAGTAAGAGAACAGTCAACTCTTAGTTGATAAATAACTCTTTCTACCAAACCCAAGTAGAAATTTGTAGAAGTCTGTGAAACTTTCTATTCGCCTTGATCCAAGAAATAGAAGTTTAGGATGGAACCAGACCAGTTGGATTCTTGTACCTAAAAGAGTGTTGGAGCAAGTTGAATATGTTGCCTTGTTCTGTACTGTCTTGCTTAGTGAGATCTGCCTTTTCATATGTCCTGCTCTTCTCTGAGTAGTGATTTATCATTGAATACCTTTTTCTGTTGCCTGTATATTAGTTCCTTGGCAATGATACTGGAAAGTAAAGCTGAATTTGATTTTGATCATGTCTTTTGTTTATTTAAAATTTAATGACAAAAACAGGTATGTGGTGATTAAATACTAGGTTGAATTCAGTGGATTCAAAAAGATAGTCTATTACCTGAACCAAAATGATCTGCAAGTTTCAGCATTTTAAACTAGTCAGGCATCATTTTGCTGGCTTCTGCCAGAGTTTAAGTCTTCTAAAGCAAGTGAGGAAAAAGGAATTAATATTGTATTCAGTACCTTCCTTATGCCAGATGTTTTACATACATTATTTCTGTAGAAAAACAAATGAGGCCCTTATCAATATTTATATGGAAGTACCTAAACTGTTAATTTTCAATATGTTTAGTGCACTTGTCATTGTGCTAGTCCCTGAAGGACATAAAAAATGAACAAGACAAATTCTCTGTCAGGAATTTTAGTATGTTGTGCCTCTGTCCTCTGATTTGTATTTTCAAAAATCTTTTAGCCATTCTCTTACCAAGCTACTCAGATGTTTCCCTGTTGGAGTCTGTCTGCTCCAATCTTTACTCTCAGTCAAAATTCCCATTTTATTGTCATTAGATCTTGATGTGACTAAAGTTAATTTCAAAGTTATGAATGATGAATATGGTTAGATACCTTCTCAGCATCTATTGCCCGTTATAGTCTGTTATTAGTTTCCTAGTAGATATTATTTGGAATCTGCCGTATTTTATATTTTATAAACCTGATCCTTACCAAACAGTTATTCATTCCCTGGGGATGCCAGATAATGTAGTAGAAAAAAAGAATAGTTTTAAAGTTTGACAGCACTGGGATTCAATTAGGTTTTAACACTTAAACATCTTGTGACCTTGAGCAATTTGTTTAATCTCTGAACCTAAGTATCATTCTGAACCTTAAATGATATAATGAATGTAAAGCTCCAGAAACAAGGTAGGAGAACAAATGTTAGTCCTTTTCTCCTTCAATAGAAAGTCCAGTTCCACTTACGGTGTGAAAGTGTGAACTCCTAACCAAGTGGTCCTTCCACCAATAACAACTGTGAACTCTGGACAATATACAAAAATAACAGCATGAGTGTTCTGCAGACTGAACAAATGCAAACAGACTTTGGAGGGGAGTCAGAATTTGGAGCAAGTAACCACACAAAATTTGGAGCAAGTAACCAACACACAGAGTGAGTTTTCTGTTTTTCTGTGGCTCTACCCCTAAAGACAACTCTGATAAAACAAAGGCTTCTTTCTGACCAGAGGAATCAGGGCCATCAGAAAATAAGTGGGGAGGGAGTACCCAAAAGACAGTAACAGAGAAGTGGAAACCTTACTTCTGTATCAGAACTCAGCATGTTTCTGGCTGACTCTTGAAGCAGTCTTGTTCTGCCCGAAAGCAACATGGAAATCATCATTCCCGTCCTCGCAGCAAGCACAAAACTGAACAAAGTGAAAATAAACAACTTTTAGTAAATCCATCTGACAGTTGAGATTAGGGGACAAATCATTGACCCCCAAACTGGATACCAGGCTAATAGAGTGAAACACAGCTACTAGAACAGAAGCTCAGGAGCAGAATCCTGCCATGGGAGCCAGTACCAGGATAGAAATGTTTAGTATAGCTGGCAAATTCCTAGAGCCTCCTTTGGATAAGCTTGAGAGTTAAAAAAACTCCTCCGGTTCTTAAAAGGGCTTCCTCAGACTTATGAGTTTTCCCTCCAAGAATAACACCTAAATCTGAGGGTGAAGATCTGAGAAAAGTCCCTAGTGTTTCTGCCAGGGCAGGAGGAAAAGTAGCCATTTAGAAGTACACCTAGAGCATTCTGTTCACCTTTATAACAGTCTGCCTTCAAGGGGGATGTAAGAGCCTCACTCTCTTGGTTTTTACTAGGGCCCTATCCACCCAGGGGAGGAGAAATACCCAACTCCACCTCCTCTAGTCTTTCTGTCTCTTCTAAGAATGGTGGAAAGAGAAAGAGGACTGAGAAATACTTTGGAAGGTCAGAGTCTCGATAAAAGACTGAGACCTAATCTTAGGACTATACAGTGTTTTCTTTCCTCAAGGATCACAGGATCTGAACTATAAGTCTCAGACCTTATTTAAGAAATCTTTAGCAAAATGCAAAAATAAGGGAAACAAAAAGAACACCAGAGAAAAGTTTTAGCCTCTATACATCTACTGGAAACAATAAACATAGCCAACTCCTAGCCACACTAAAAGTCTTTTTGCCTTAGTTCCTTTTACCTGTTTATCAAGCTCAGTTTTGAATCAAACATTATAAAGTATGCTAAAGGCAAAAACCACAATTTGAAGAGACAGAGCAAGTATCAGAACCAAGCTCAGATATGGCAGGGATGTTGAAATTAGATTAGGAATTTAAAAAATAACTATGATTAATATGCTTAAGGCTCTAATGGAAAAAATTGACAACATGATAGCTGGATAATACAAACAGAGGGAAAAGTCCTAAAAAAGAATTAAAAAGAAATGCTAGGAATAAATACCATTTTAAGGTAATGAAGAATACCTTTAGTAGGTTCATTGGTAGACTGGACACAGCCAGGAAAAATCAGTAAGTTTGATGTTATAGCAATAGAAACTTCCCAAATGGAAAAGCAAAGAAGAAAAGAGAGTGGGAAAAAAAGAAAGGAAACAGAATTATCTAAGAACTGGGTCATTTACTCAAGATTGTAACATGAACAGTGGTAATCCCAGAAGAAGAAAGAAAGCAGATGAAATATTTGAAGTAATGACTGAGAATTTCCCAAAATTAATGACAGACTTGTAAACCACACGTGTGTGGGGCAGAGTGAAAATAAGAACTAAGTCTGAAGGAGTCTGAGATCTGAGCCACTATCTAACTCAAGATGTGACAGTCTGCAATTTGTCAAACCAAGTTAATTACCCACTAAAACAAAACGTCAAAACGTTTTGGATTATTGTGAAGGAATCAGAATTTTTACAGAGGTGTATAATATATTTATAGTGTCTAGAATACAATCCAAAATTACTCAGTCTGCAAAGAGCCAAGAAAATGGATCTACTCTGAAAGGAAAAGAAAATCAGCAGATGACAACCACAAGGTGACCCAGATGTAAGAACTATCAAAGACTTTAAAGAAATTATTAAAACGATGCTCCATAAGATAAAGGAAATAATATACTTGGAATATCTACCAGAGAAATAAAAAATGTGAAAAGAATGGAGTGGAAATTTTATCTGAGTGGACAAACAGTAAGCAAATGCTAAAATGTTAGACCTAAAACCAATGGCATAATTATTTTAAATATTGGTGGACTAAGTACTCATATTAAGATTTATAAAGTATTAGAATGAATAAAAAAAAGCAAGACCAACTATATTCTGTCCTGAAGAAATACAATTAAAATGTAAAGACATAAAGGTTAAAAAGCAAATGGATTAAAAAAATAGATTTTTAAAATAAATATAATAATAGTATAACCAAAGAATGTGGAAAGGCTGCATTAATGTCAGATGAAATAGATTTCAAGAGAAGAGTATTACCAAAGATAAAATATATATTTTTTTGAGATAGAGTCTCACTTGTTGCCCTTGGTAGAGTGCTGTGGCATCACAGCTCACAGTAACCTCCAACTCTTGGGCTTAAGTGAATTTCTTGCCTCAGCCTTCCAAGTAGCTGGGACTTCAGGTGCCCACCACAACATTCTCTATTTTTTGGTTGGAGTTGTCATTGTTGCTTGGCATGCCTATGAACCTGCCAGCTCCGGTGTATGTGGCCCTTAGCCACTGAGCTACAGGCAACGAGCCAACAAAATATATTTTATTATGATAAGGTCAACTCGTCTGAAGATAAAACATTCATAAACGTTTGCACCTATTAAGAGACCACCAAAATACATGAAGCAAAAATTGAAGGAATCCATTCCACCATCAAAGTAGATTTTAACACCCCTCTCAACAATTGATGCTTGTGTTGGCTAAACAAAAAATCATTTTAGGTGTAAGGGATCTGATAGCCATTATTAACTATCTTGACCTTATTGATACTTAGGGAACATTACACCCAAGAACTCCAGAAAACACATTTTTTTCAAGTGCATGTGGTCAGTTCACCAAGATAGGCTGATTCAGGGTCGGGCGTGGTGGCTCACACCTGTAATCCCAGTACTTGGGAGACCTAGGCAGGTGGATTGCCTGAGCTCACGAGTTCGAGACCAGAGGAAGATCTTGTCTCTAAAAAATAACCAGGTGTAATGGTGGGCACCTGTAAGTTTTATTACTAAAATCATAGTATATTCTTTGACCACAGTAGATTAAGTTTGAATTTATATAGAGAGATCACTATTTAGGAAAATCATACATATTTGGCAATAATGTAGTGTACTTCTAGGTAATCACTAGGTCAAAGAGGTCATTTTGGAAATTAGACAGTATTTTGAGCTGAATGATAAAAATACCAAATTGGTGAAACGCAGCTAAAATAGTGTTCACAGGAAAATTTATAGGTTTAAGTACGTGAGTTGAAAAAGGGTCTAAGATCAGTGACCTAAAGTTCTAGCTAAAGAAGTGGGAAATCAGGGCAGCACCTGGGGCTCAGAGAGTAGGGTGCCAGCCCCATATACTGAGGGTGGCGGGTTCAAACTGTAGTGTTGTCCAGCCAAACTGCAAGAAAAAAATAGCCAGGTGTTGTGGCAAGTGCCTGTAGTCCCAGCTACTCGGGAGGTTGAGGCAAGAGAATTGCCTAAGCCCAAGAGAAAGTTGCTGTGAGCTATGACATCATGGCACTCTACCAAGGGTGATAAAGTGAGACTGTCTCTACAAAAAAAAAAAAATGGGAAATCAAAAGAAGAAAATAAATCCAAAATAGGTAGAAGAAAGGAAATAATACAGATAAAAATAAAATCAATAAATAGATTCTAAAAAGAATGTTATGAATAAAATTATGCCAATAAATTTGAAAACCTGTGTAAAACAGGCATATTCCTTACAATCAGATTAAATGCAAAAAAATTCAAGAGAAAATAACCTGAATAGCCCTATAACCACTAAAGAAATTGAATTTATGATTAAAAACTTCACTACAAAGAAAAGCTCTAAGCCCAATGGCTTCACTGGTGAATTCTGTCAAATATTTAAGAAAGAAATAATGCCAACTCTATACATCTCTGTCAGAAAATAGGATAAGAGAAATTGGAGACTGGAATTGCCCTGATATCAAAACCAGACACAGTTATAAAAGAAAAGCTATGTACCAAATTATCTCATGAGCATGAATGCTGAAACTCAGCAAAATATTAATAAGTCAACTGAAAAAATAGACAAAAAGGATATATCATAAGCAAGTGGGATTTCTTTAGGAACATAGTGTTGACTTAGCATTTTAAAATAAATATAATTTACCATCTTAACAAGATAAAGGAGAAAAGCCATATGATTATTAGTAGATATGGTGGGGAAACTTGACAAAATTCCATACTCACCATAAAAACTCTGCAAACTAGGAACAGAAGGAAACTAAGCATTTGTGGCAGATATCTTCAGCTAACATCATACTTAATGGAGAGTTACTGGATATTTTCCCTATACTACTGGAAAGGGAAAAAGAATCCCCCCCTTACTGATTCCTACTTAACATTTCCAGGAAGTTCTTACCATTGCAATAAAGAAAAAAGAAAAAGTCATAAGAATCTAAAACAAGTAAACATTATTTGCAGAGAACATTTATTTACATGGAAAATCTTCAGAAAAGTACAAAACAACCCCTAGAACTAATAAATCTAGGAAGATAATAGAAACAAAATAAATATGCAAGATCAATTGTATACTTTCACATATTAATAGCAATTTGAAAATGTTTTTAGAATTCCATAAATAGTGTCAGACAACATACAGTATTTAAGAATTAATTTAACAGAAAATGTGCAAAAACTTCTAAACTGAAAATTGTAGAATATTGCTGAGAAAATTAAGACATAAATAAATGTAAAACTATACTAAGTTTTTGTGGATTATAAGATTAAGTATGTTGGTTGAAAAGAAAACTTTTCAACAAATAATGCAGGGAAAGCTGGATGTCCCTAAGAAAAAAATGAGTATTAAAAATTTACCTTACAAAATGCCCCCAAATTAACTCAAAATGTTGAAAACCATAAAACTCCCAGGAGAAAACATAGAAGAAAATTGTTGTAGCAAGGATTTCTTAGACTATTAAAAGCACACAGCATTATCAATAAAGAACAATATTGACAAATTAAACTTTATTAAACTTTAAAACTAGCTTTTCAAAAAATATTGTTAAGAAAGCAAAGAAGCAAGCCACCACATTAAGAAAATATTGAAAACATACCTCCAACCATGGAAGTCATCACACCTAGTATGGGGGGAAACTTGACAAAATTCCATACTCACAGTAAAAACTCTACAAACTAGGAGTAGAAGGAAACTAAGCATTTGTGGCAAATATCTTCAGCTTACATCACACCTAGCATGGAGAGGAAACTTGACAAAATGCCATACTCAAACCTTGTCATCACACCTTTTCCATGGAAGAATAGTTCAAGTCAGTCAGGAAATCTTTACTGAGCTTTTCTTTTACTAAGCTGCACTATTGTGGGTGCTAGGGTTAGAGTGGTAAACAAAATAATCCTTGCCTTTGAATTTACATAGTCAGGCAAGAGGCTAGTGGTGATAATTGCTCTGAGGAAAAATAAGCCAGATTAAGGAAGGACAGAGAGTGAAAAGTGGAGAGCTGTTAAGAGAAGATATTTGAACGGAGCTAAATAAAGCGAGGGAGAGTGAGTGTTAGGGGAAGAGCATTCCAAGCAGAGGGAATAGCAGATGTCAGTTCTGACCAAGGAGGATGGAAGAAGGATCAGAGAAGTAGCAAAGGGCCTGATTATGTACCAGGGGTCCTCAAACTTTTTAAACAAGGGGCCAGTTCACTGTCCCTCAGACCGTTGGAGGGCCGGACTGCAGGCCCCAGGACGAGTTGGCTGCTAAGCAGGACAGGCAGCGGCAGCAAAAACACCCAGCTGGCCGGATAAATGTCATAGGTGGGCTGTATGTGGCCCCGCAGGCCATAGTTTGATGATGCCTGATGTAGACCCTGGAAGGACTGTGTATTTCATCTTGAGTAAGAAGGAAACCGCTGATCAGGAAAGCAACGTGACATCTTGTGTTTTAGAAGGATTGCTCAATCTGCTAAACCAGTGAGGTAGTCCATTTATTTGGTATGGAAATACATTTAGGAAATGTGACACCAAATCTTCACTTTGTCCCATGTTTATTTTGATTGATGGTAACTGGCTTAAAGGCTGTGATAAATCCCTTGATGCAGGAAAGAAAGCTAAGCTATTTAATTCTGTTCACCATCTCTCAATTAAAATAGCTGGGCATTATGGTAGGTGTCTGTAGTCTCAGCTAGACTCAGGAGGCTGAGGCAAGAGGATCACTTGAGCCCAAGAGTTTGAAGTTGCTGTGAGCTATGACACCATGGCATTCTACCGAGGGGCGACAAAGTGAGACTTCATCTCAAAAAAAAAAAAAAAAACTCTCAGACTGTTTGAACCCAGACTATTTTCTTTTGCATTAGCATTCATTAATAGAACATAAAATTTACTTAGGAAATTTCCAACTTAACCGGAATAAATAGTATTTAAAATTATTTTCTAAATGAGAAGATCTCATTTTACAGTTGCATTCCCTTACTATCTGTAGTAACAATTTCTGCTATTTATTTGAGCAATTACTATGTACTATAAGCAGATACTACCTGTATCTGGGTACCTTATGTTCATTATTTTATTATCACTGCAATCCCATGAATTAAGTTTAAGTGTTATTCCTTTTTATGGGACTCTGTATACATGCATAATGCATACAGAGAGTAACTGCCTCACCTAAGGTCATTCAGCTCATATATAAGGGAGCTGAGATTTGGCCCTAGGCAATTTTATTCCCGAAGCCAGGTTACCTTCTCTTAGAACAGTGGTTCTTAACCTATGGTTCACAACCCCTTTTTTACATTTATATGACATGGCAATTAGGAAGGTTGAGAACCACTGTCTTAGAATGTTTACTAAAGAATCATTTCCTAAAGTCATCATTTCTTTTGCACATCAAAACCTTATTTTTTACTTTAAAATTTACAGGTATCTCAGAAATATTCCATAATTTTATGTTTTCAAAGAGCTATGAATGTTAGTTAACTTCTTCAATTCCTTTCAAGATTAATATGCTCTGATTTATATAAAATTATTTCTGCCTTCTAATAAATATTATGTATCTAATTTTTCCTAGATTGAAGGATTCTCACTAAACAACTTAGGGAACTTCAACCTTAAAGATATTGAGAATGACATTGTGGTCTGGGAATACACTAACAATGCTGCAGGGGACACAGACACAACAAAAGAAGAGGCACCAAAAGAAATACTGATTAAAAGGGGACAGGTCTGTTTTCTCATTTTTAGTTTTATTTCACTTGTCAGTTGTGGAGTTTGTGGTTTAATCAATCTTCCTGTCTTATTTTCTTAACTATCTTCACTTTTTCGTGGCTATTTCATTTCCTAGTCTGTTGAGTTTCTTGAATAGATGAGTAGCAAGAAAAGGTTAAAAAAAAAACTTAGATTATTAAATCTGCAGTTATTTGTATGCTTTCTTCTGTGTGGGGGTCTTTTGAAAGATAATTCAAAATCTCCATCCATCCTCAAAGAACTTAGTTTTAGATGGTATTATGAGGTTTAAATATATGAAAAGTTAAGTAAGTTCAAATTACTAAAATAACAGTGAATAAATAAGCAATTTGATGCACTAGTCCTATCCTATTGGGGATAAGCAGGGGAGTATGTGTACAAGGAAAGAATGGCCATTAGAATTTTTTAAACAAAAATCTGTGCAATGTAATATCCTAGAAGTCAGATTTCTGTTCTAAATTAGTTAAGGGTCCTTGATCTCTCCATAGATAGATAGTAGCATCCACAAAGTATTTCTGAGATAAGGATTCTGATTTTTATTCCATACAAACAAGTCATGTCACTCCTCCAGTCCATGCCTAAAATGAGGAATAGTGGTGAATCATAGATTCTCTTTATGTTTTCTAGAATCCTTGAACATAGTGGAAGGGTGGTACCACTCTTCCCCTGCTGCCACCAGAACAGTACCACTTTTGTCTGTCTTCTGCTTGGTGTTCCTGTAGCAGATAAGAGTACAGGCTGTGGAGCCAGAATATGTGAATTTGTATCTCATCTCTCCCACTTACTAGCTGTGTGTCCTTGGGCAAGTGACTTAATCTTTCTGTGTGCTAGTTTCTTCCCTTAAAAATGGGGATAATATTGGTACCTTCTCATAGGGTCATTGATTTATAGAATGCTTAACTCAGTGCCAAGCATGTGGTAAGCACTCAGCAAATGTTAACTGCTATTGTTACTTTATTTAAAAGGGTTTTCTCAATTGAAAACAAATTTTAAATACTAGTATTCTCAATATTATAGAGGGCTCTTAAATTCCATGTTGTGACACTAAGTCATTTTAGTGAGATGCTTACAGATCCTTTGTAATGCTAAAAAAAAAAAAGCTATGGATAAAGAGGTGAAATTTAATGACTTAAACTTTTGGGAAAGTTTTCTTTGTGTTCTCAACTGTAGTGTTTGGGACCTAGACAGCTTCCATTTTCAATCAGTTCTGCCTTGTAAATCCACAGATGACTTTGTCTTACTTGGCAGAATCTTTGTGGTTGAGAAAAATATCATACACTTGTTTTAAAGCTTTATAAAGTATGATCTGAGACAAATTTGTATACCTTAGAGGAAATATTTTTTTCAGTGTGAATTATAGGAATAATGTGAAAGAAAAGCTATTGCTGTAAGTCTATTTCATGCTTTATTTTTATATTTTTGTGCCATTGGAAAGATTAACTTCATGGTTAAGTGAGCTGTAGACATCATGGAGTTGGATATGGTGTGATGATAAAGCACCATAATGGAATCGGGAGACATTGTTCTCGTTTGGCCACTGACAAGCAGTGCGCCCTGACAAGACATGGAAATTCTTGGGGTTTCAATTCCTTCTCTTTTAATATATGGGAGTTGAACTACAATACCTCTTTAGAGCATCTTACAGTTGTGATGTTATGTTTCGTGATGTGTGGATTTCTTGTACTTAAAAAGATTATACCTAAGTGAAAAAATAGAGAGCAACCGAGGCTGCCAGATGCTTTCCCTTGTTTTTGATTTAATCCTCATAACTATCCTGTGTTATAGGTGGTATCATCCCTACTCTGCAGATAATGATAGCGACCATTTTTTGAACACTGTGTGCCAGGCACTGTGCTAAGCACTTTACAGACACTATCTCACTCAGTCCTCCCAACAACCCTATGAGGTGGGTACTGTTATCCCCATTTTTCAGATGAGGAAACCAAGGCTTAGACAGGTTATAGTCCTTGACCAGGATCATACACAGCTCGGACATGGCAGAGTTTGGATTTCAAATTTAAGCTTGACCTAATTCCAAATCCAGTTGTCCTAGCCACTAAGCTATACTGCCAGTCTGAGAATGAAGACGCTAAGTCACAGAGCAATTAAGACCTATGGCATGGCAGAATCATTGTTTAGACTCATTTTTTTCCTATCCTAAGTACTATGTGCTTTGCAATATATTACATCACAGTATGTTCCAACTTGTCAGAAGCCTGTGACTGTAAAACTATTATCCATTTTTCATATCATGTTATTTGACTTTAAAATTAATAGTGACTGGCAGAGTCAGTGTGTTTTTATAGCTTCTCAGAGCAATGAGAGGAGTGTTTTCCCTTTTTCTCTATGCCTTTATACTGTCCATTTCTGTGTGTCTGTGACTGTAAAGGTGCCTCCAGCAGCAATAACAGGAAGAATTCAGTGCCGAGAGTATTAGCAACCTGTGCACAGTCTTCTCTGCTTGTTATTAACAGTTCAAAATTAGAAGTGCTGTCTGGTTAAATAAAACTGATCCTGGGCAGTGCCTGTGGCTCAAAGGAGTAGGGCACCAGCCCCCTATGCCAGAGGTGGCGGGTTCAAACCCAGCCCCAGCCAAAAACTGCAAACAGAAAACTGATGCTGTCTACTCCTGTGATAATGAGAGGATTTTAACATCTAGTCCTCCGAATGTAGTAAAACAATGCTATTTTACCACAAGCAAAATAGAACCCAGAATTTGATTTATCTAGAGGTATTGTCATTTATATCTTTTATATCTAAATCTGAAAAGGTTTTTCAGATTTTTTAATTGGATGTTTGAATGCTCTCTTAAGTGTTTGGGTTGTGCTTATATCTGAAATAACCTGTATATTTCTCTTTGCTGTTGATAGGTGTCATTAATATTTGATATAAAACACCAGCCTTCAGTATCAGTTGGGCAACTCTGGGTGGAAATGCTGCGATTCTATGCTTTAGAATTTAATTTGGCTGACTTAGTGATAAGTATTCGTGTCAAAGAATCAGTATCTCGAGAATCAAAGGATTGGCCCAAAAAGCGCATTGCCATTGAAGGTATCTAACAATGTTTATCTTTAACCCCTCTTTTTTAAGGTACCTGTCTAACAGCATGCTTTTTATTTCAGTCTTGTTTCAGCTTCACATGTACGGTAGGCCTGACCTCAGAGGTGAAATAAATAGGTAGAATCTTGCATGTGTTACAGTGGATCATTTCAAGAGATGAACCTGTTCACCCTGGGTTTTTAAAATATAAGCAACTGGAATAGTGGCTGGTTGAGACCTTGCTTTCTTTATAAATTGCTTAACAACTTAAATGCTTAAAAAGTGTTTTTATCACAGTGATTGAATCTGTCTTTCCTCTTTACAGTTCTCATTCTGAATTTTTAAACTCAGTCCTTTTATAAATTGTTGATATTGTTTACTTTTGCAAAAATGAGGAAAATGTGTATTCCTGTGAAAAATGACATTCTCAGTTGGATTCCTGTCCAATACAGGGAGTGAATGGTTATTTTTGACCTATCTACAGTAACATTTAGAACTTACTCATAAAAACACTTTTTTAGTGAAGGCTTATTTAACTGGAATCATTATATCAAAGACACACTGATATGCCCTATAGATATTATTAAATAGACCAGCTCTTCTCAGCTTTGCAAAGTCGGGAGGTTGAAACCCTCTAGAAATCTTAATTCTCCTCCTTTAAATAATTTAAAGAACCTCCTAAATGGAATTCTTTTATTTTTGCTTGATTTTTTTCAAGCTTTATGTTGCATAAAAGGGTTTTTTTGCATTTTGCATAAATTCTATGTGCAGTCATGGGGATCTCACATTTTTAAACCCTCCCCTGCAGTTTCTCTGGCTCAGCTCTTCTGGCCAATTGCCTAACCTGCTGGAGTTCTAGGGGAGGAGAAAAGATTGAGAGAAGTGGTGTCTCCTCCTGGTGCCTCCCTCTCGCCCCTGAAATTCAGTCCAGCCAATTCAGTGATGGGGCTTCCCAGGGCAGAAGAGTGGAGGTAAGCTTTACAAACCTCAGGGCCTGGCTGAGTGGGGATGCAGAACACTCAGCAGCAGAGCCTGTCGGGAAGACCTTGCTTCCTGAGGGCATGAGAGCCACACTGATGACATCTTTTCCACCTCCACAGTCACAGAGCACAATAGGGAAGGGGTACTGGTTCTGAACAGAATGAGTTTTTTTCTTCATAGAGCAGATGCATCAGAAAATGTTGCTTTTGTTCTTAAACCATATTTTCTTATTTCCTGTCCCATTTTTTAAGCATATAAGATACATTATAAATTTATTACTATTGTTGTCTGTTTTTATCTGCAGTAGGATAATTTTTTAAATATGAAGTGGTGGATTTTTTCTTTCTCTTTTTTTTAAATTACAGATCCCTACTCTGTTAAAAGAAATGTTGCAAGGACTCTAAATAACCAACCTGTGTTTGAGTATATACTTCATTGTTTAAGGACAACATACAAATATTTTGCTCTTCCACACAAAATTACAAAATCCAACCTTTCAAAGCCTCTTGGTGTAGTTACTTGTGCTTCAGAACATTCTAATGAAATAGTAAATCATAACCCAGATGTACAAGCAAAAGACGATAAGCTCAAAAACTCAGTTTTAGCTCCAGGTCCTGGTGCTGCCAGTTCAAGTACCTGTAAGGTACATCCACTTACTCTGAAAGAGACTGCTGAAAGGTATGGAAGCCCATCAGTGGAGGAAATGGGAAATATATATATCAGTGTCCACTTAGAAAACTCCAACTGTATCCAGGCGAAGGTCAGTTGTGATGATTATGAGGATGTTAAAGTACACCATCAAAAAGCAGGAAGTAAACATGAGAAAGAGAAAATTGAGAAGAGGAGCAAGCATCCTTCAACTGTTGATCAAGGTTTAAGCAGTAGCCGACATGGAGAGCTGGTAATCAGTGGCAGTACTCTTAATAATGAAACAGATAGCACTTTGGATTTAGAAGGCATCCAGAAGCCTTCAGCTAAACAATGTGATGGATTTGCAACTGTAGATGACAAGGCTGATGTTGATGAAGAAAGTATAGAAGGCACTGACGAACTGGAGGATGCTCTAAACCACTTTGCCCCTTCAATGCAGGGCCAGACATCAGAAATCATTCACTCTGATGAAGAGGAGGAGGAGGAGGAAGAGGAGGAGGAAGAAGAACCCAGGCTTGCCATTAACCAAAGGGAAGATGAAGATGGCATTGCTAATGAAGATGAGTTAGACAACACCTACACTGGATCAGGGGATGAGGATGCCTTGTCTGAAGAGGATGATGAAGTAGGAGAGGCTGCTAAGTATGAAAACAGGAAGGAATGTGGAAATCATGTAGATGGAGATCTACTAATAGAACTTAATAAAATAAGTCTTAAAGAAGAAAATATCTGTGAGGAAAATTCACCTGTGGATCAGTCTGATTTCTTCTATGAATTTAGTAAAGTTATCTTCACCAAAGGCAAGGTAATCAGTGCTCTTACTAGACTTAGAACTAGAAGACTGTAAGCAATTTTAATGCATGTAATTTCGACTTTTATTCATTTATTTAATGAATTCACTTTGTTACCCTTGGTAGAGTGCTGTGGCACCCTAGCTTACAGCAACCTCAAACTCCCAGGCTTAGCCTCTCAAATAGCTGGGACTACAGGTGCCGACCACAATGTCCTGCTATGGTTTTTGTTTTTGTTTTTTTTAGAGACAGGGTCTTGCTCTGGCTCAGGCTGGGCTAGAACCCATGATCTCAGGCAATCCACCTGCCTTTGCCTCCCAGAATGCTAGAATTATAGGTGTGAGCCACCACACCTGGCCCACAGCTTTTATATACTAGAACAGAAGTCTTCCTATTTTGGTGTGGTTAGTGAATTGGTTTTTCTTTCTAATACAACCATTTGGTCCACTTTTCTCCATAAGATTCATGGGAATTTGCATAGGAGGAAAAGAATGCCATTAGTAGTGAAAATAACTATTTTTTCTTCAGAGGATACCATAGGGTGTCCCCATCTCTCGGATCATTTAGAGTGGTTGCATATTTTATTTTCTTTCCATTGGGAAGTGAAAGGTTGACTAGGTATGTTAAGAAAAAGTTTCCAGACCCTATTATTTGGCAGTGAAAGTGTTATCTTAAGGCTTGTTTTGCTTTGCTGTGTTCCTACAGTCTCCTACAGTAGTGTGTAGCTTGTGCAAACGAGAGGGTCATCTGAAGAAGGACTGTCCCGATGACTTCAAAAGAATCCAGCTGGAACCCTTGCCACCACTAACACCCAAGTTTTCGAATATCTTAGATCAAGTTTGCATCCAGTGTTACAGTAAGTTATTCCCATTTCTTTTGATTTGTTGAAATTTTAAGTTGATATTCACTCTAAGAGTCATTGGAATCACTATCCTTTCAGCTCTCAAAGCACACATAGGAACTAGGTCTATTCCATTCTTTATGATATCCACTGATATCCACAGTGTTTTATGTCTTGCTTGTTTTTGGGGGGACAGGCAATACATGTCAAAGATAAAGAAAGACCTATTAAGTCTTTTTTTTTTTAAGATTTTTTTTGTAGAGACTCAGATCTATTTGTTGCTTAAGCTATTTTTGAGTACCTGGACTTAAGTGATCTTCCTACCTCCACCTCCCAAAGTTCTAGAATTATAGGCATGAGCCACTGTGCCCTGCTCCTTTTAAGTCTTAAGATTCACGTGCTAGCATTTCCCAGCTGGTGTTTCTTGAAAAGTTTTTCTAGGTGTAGTTAATAATACTTCATGACCAGAAATATTCTTGGGCCAAGTAGGTAATAACTCTATTTACTGCCTTCTCCCTTAGGGTAGTAAATTTCCTGTAGAGACTTCCAGGGCACATTGCCTAATTAATAGCCTACATAAGAGCCCTTTAAGGAACACCAGTTTGGGGAAGGCTTGATACAGATAAGTTTAAAGTTTTATAAAAGAGAAAACATTTAAAGGAGAGTCCTCATTTAGCTGCTTAGAATCAAAGAACTCATTGTTTCACATGGCCACGAGGTATCCATCTGTGCCAGAACACACTTGGCTCTTAATCAGTGATTTTTTTTTTTAATTAAAAAAAATATCTTTTTGGAGGTTATGCCTATGAAAGAAAACTAGATACTCTTTAGACAAAAATATATGCAAATGTTCACAAACTATATTCACACTCGATGGGGTTCCCAGAAGACATTTTCTTGTTTTAGGGGTAGGATATGTCTCTGGGAAACCCAGGTGCAGACTCCCAGTGCAAATTTATTTCCATTTCAAGGGCAGGTTTTTTGGGTTTTTTTTTTGAGACAGAGTCTCACCATGTCGCTCTGGGTAGAGTGCCATGGTGTCACAGCTCACAGCAACCTCAAACTCTTGGGCTTAAGCAATTCTCTTGCCTCAGCCTCCCAGATAGCTGGAACTATAGGTGCCCACCACAATGCCCAGCTATTTTTTTTTTTAAATAGGCAATTTCTTTTAATCAAGTGATAGCAACTAAATAGCTCTAAACAATTTAAATGTTTGAAGGAAAAGCATACATGTTAATCTTATTAGTAAAAATGCAATTTTAAGCAGTAGGTTACTTTTAAAAAGCAATTAAAGAAGCTTATATTCCACATTGCTATTAAAGCACAAAATTAGCCTAATACAGTAGAGCTTATCACAAAATGAATGCAAGCACTATGGTGACCATTGAAACTTCAGTACTTTACCAAAGCACTCATGGGTTCATCTTTTTTTACTGGCTTTTTACCAGTAAAAACCAGGTTGTTGTTTCAGTTTGTGAAATGCCCGGCTATTTTTTTTTGGTTGTAGTTACTGTTGTTTGGCAGGCTCACGCTGGATTCGAACCCGACACCTCTGGTGTGTGTGGCTGGCGCCGAGCCTCAAGATCAGTTCTTGGTGATACTCTTAACAAATGGGCAATTTTTATTTTACATTGCTAGTGCTGTCTACTAAGAACACACAAACAGTTAGGTGGGCTTTTTTTTTTTTTAATCTTTTAAGTTTTCTAAAAAATGTAAGTTTTTCAGAGTATATCCACAGTCTTATTTTTTCAATGTGTCTGTTTTATACAGAAGATTTTTCTCCAACTATTTCAGAAGACCAGGCTCGTGAACATATTCGACAAAACCTAGAAAGTTTCATAAGACAGGACTTTCCAGGTAGGTAAGGTTTTTATCTTTAAGAATGGTATATGTGTTAACAAGCACATTGGTTATGAAAATAATAAAGTGATCTTGTGGTGATGGTGGGTCAGGTTTCAGTTGTTTTGTGGTATGCCTAGGATATCTTTGATCTGCCAAATCCTAAAGGCCAGTAGCAGTGTAGCATTTATCTTAGCAGATGCCCCAAGTGAATTTTATTTCATATAATATTACATTTAGACTCAAAGTTCACATACTTCTAAAGCAGTAGTAAGGTTATGGTTATTAGATACCATGATGTGATCTAACATTTTCCTTGAAATGTTCCTTGTACCTGACAGTCTTTCTTGCCATATGCAGCTTACATTTATTTAAAGGAAACTTTGAGAGAAAAAATTTTGGAATAAATGGTTAATACAAGAACATAATTATGAGATTAATATAGCAGAGTTAACTGGGTATTTTTGATTCATAAGAGGGCCATTTTGATTAAAAATTAAATATATCAGATAATTAGTTATTACTTTCCATATATCCTAACAGGAACTAAATTGAGCTTGTTTGGCTCCTCCAAAAATGGATTTGGGTTCAAACAGAGTGACCTTGACGTCTGTATGACAATTAATGGACTTGAAACTGCTGAGGTACAGTGACTGCGTGAAACTTCCATTTGCCGTGGCAGTGTGATTTGACCACTCTTGACTGACATTACAGTTTAGTATTTTTCAAATTTATCAGGGCATACCATATGGTGTGTATCATTTGGCACCCTCTCTGGCCAAATACAGTAAGCAGCTTAGAGGTGAATGTGAGTAGAAAAAGTTGTACTTACTGTGTAGTACAAAGTGGACTGCAAAGTGACATCTTGGAATTCTACAAAGCCACACTAGCATCTCCAGTGTCCTGTTGGCCGGGCCACTGGGATGACTTGGAGGCACATACCCACACAAGGTTATCTGTAAAGATTTTTTTACCAGAGAGGCAATGTGGTAAATGGTAAGACGGCTAACCTTATAGTCCAGAGACCTGGATTTGAGACATGGTCTTCAGTAGATAATCTGTGAAATGGAAATAATTTCTGTTCCCTTTTGCCTCAGGCAATTTTTGTACACATTAGGTCATTAGTTTGTCAGAAAATGGTAAACTATGGCACATGGGCTGAATTCAGCACCCCATTTCCTGTTCTTGTGATAAAATTTTGTTAGAGCAGAACCACACCCATTTATTTATGTATCGTCTGTGGCTCTTTTCACTCCAAGTGCAGAGTTTAGTATGGCCCACAAAAGAGAACAAGTTTACCACCCTCTGATATATCTGAAGACATTTATAAAATATAAAATGCTATATGTGAGAAGTGCTAAGTGTCTGTTCTTTTTAACAGCAGTTCAAATATCCAAATGAATGATGCTCCTTTTACTGAAGACTCTTTATGCCTTAGTTTCAAGTCTTTATATTTTGAGGATATATGTGATTTGGGAAAACAGTCAAAAGTGATCTAGTGTGAATTAGGTGAATAAAGTAATGTTGGTTCATCACATAGAATGACCCTGGGATACAAAGTTAAAGTTGTTCTTGTTTGGGGGGGGTTTATATATGTATATGTGTGTAATACACACACATTTATTTATTTATTGTTGGTTTTTTTTGTTTGTTTTTTTTTTTGAGACAGATTCTCACTTTATCATCGCCCTTGGTAGAGTGCTGTGGTGTCACAGCTCACTGCAGCCTCCAACTCCTGGGCTTAGGTGATTCTCCTGCCTCAGCCTCCCAAGTAGCTGGGACCACAGGCACCCGCCACAATTCCTGGCTATATTTTCATTGCAGTTTGGCTGAGGCCGTGCTCGCACCCACCACCATCTGTATATGGGGCCGAGGCCCTACTCACTAAGCCACAGGTGCCGCCCAGTTGTTGTTTTTAATCAAGCCTAGACAAGGTTCAAACTTGCCACCATCCCTGGTGTGCATAGCCACCGCCCTACCCACTGAGATAGCCAGCTATTTGGGGGGTTTTTTAAACATGGCTTATCACTAGTTTTTGTTTGTTTCTTTGTTTTAATTTTTCGAGACAAAGCCTCACTTTGTTACCCTCAGTAGAGTGCGCTGGCATCATAGCTCACAGCAACCTCCCAACTCCTGGGCTCAAGTGATCCTCTTGCCTCCAGCCTCTCAAATAGCTGAGACTATAGGCACCTCCCATGATGCCCAGTTATTTTTTAGAGATTAGGTCTCACTCTTGCTCAGGCTGGTCTCAAACTCCTCTACTCAAGCAATCTGCCCACCTCAGCCTTTCAGAATCCCAGAGTGCTAGGATTACAGGCATGAGCCACCACGCCAGGCTTTATCAAGTAGTTTTGATGGCATTTCTGAAGTAAAACTTCAAATGAAGTAAAACTGGGATATACATAACCATTAACAGGGCTTCTGTTGATAGGGTTAGCCTAAATGTTATGTGAAATATTATATTTGCTATATGTCTTAACTTATATTTGCTATATAATAGTAATTTTCTACGCTATTACTTTGGCTAGTTCTGTAGGAAAATAATGTGAGCTTAAACACTGTCCATAGCAATTCAATCAACTCTTAGATTATATTGAAAATCTACACAGAATAAATAAGAGGGGACACAGAAGCCCCTCTTATATATTCTGGCACATGGGATACTTACAAATAATATAATTATATAGAGGGGGGGAAAAGTAGCGATCCTCAACCATGGTTCAGAGACTTTTTTGAAAGTTCTGGTTCACAGCCTTCCTACCTTTGTTACATGTCCAAAAGCAATTACAGAGTAATTACAGTGTTTAGTTGTTTTTGTAACCATAGGATAGTCCTAGGAATGCTAATTTTGATACTCAGCTAAAAGAGAAAATATATTTAGACTGAGTTGAAATTAATTCCATTATTTCCGAAGGTAATGCAAAGTGTTTATAACCAGTTTATTAACCTGTTGTCCACCTTTGATTTAGCTGTTTGTATCATCTTTCTTTCAGGGGTTGGACTGTGTAAGGACTATTGAAGAATTGGCAAGAGTCCTCAGAAAGCATTCAGGTACCTCTATATACTTTTTCCAAAAATAATTTTCTCTTTTTATTATCATCTTACATAGTCGTCTTCTAATATCTGAGGGAGTTTGGTTCTAGGACACTCATATACATGTGTGCACATGCACACTCAGATACCAAAATCCTCATGTGCTTAAGTTCTTTATATAAAATGGCATAATATTTGCATTTAAACTATGCCCATTCTCCTGTATACGTTAAATCATCTCTAGCTTACTTATAATACCTAATACAATACAAATGCTAGGTAAATAGTTGTTATACTATTTTTTTCTTTCTGTTTTTTTCTTTTCTTTTTTTTGAGACAGAGTCTTAAGCTAGCACCCTGGGTAGAGTTAGCTATGGTGTCACAGCTCACAGCAACCTCAAACTCTTGGGCTTAAGTGATTCTCTTGCCTTAGCCTCCCAAGTAGCTGGGACTAAGGCACCC
>NW_003852638.1:431756-433927 GCF_000181295.1 Otolemur garnettii | reverse complement strand
ACAGGCACCAAGCCAAATTTTTTTTTTTTTTAAGAGATAGTTTCACTTCATCTCCCTCGATAGAGTGCTTTGGCATCACAGCTCACAACAACCTCCAATTCCTGGGCTTAGGCGATTCTCTTGCCTCAGCCTCAGCTGGGACTACAGGCACCCGCCACAATGCCTGGCTATTTTTTTGTTGAAGTTTGGCCAGGACCGGGCTCAAACCCGCCACCCTCGATATATGGGGCCAGTGCCTACCCACTGAGCCATAGGTGCCGCCTTCTGTATTGGTGTTTTTATTTGTGTTATTTTTTATTTTTTGTTTTCCCCCCCCAAATATTTTCTATCTCTAGTTGGTTGAATTTGGGGTGCAGAGCCATGGATATGGAAGGCTGCCTGTACTTAGAATTTACTAATGCCATGAAGCAGTCTAGTGGCTTATATATGAAATATTTGCAGTGTTAGTGTCTTTAAAAAAATCGCGTGTGATTAAGTATGAAAGACTGGGACATTGGTGATCTATGGTCTATGAAAATTAGGTTAACTTAAGGAGGTTAGCTATGGAGTTTCTACTGTAATTTCAAACTTAAAGGAGAGCAGCTAAAGTTACAGAAAGGACTCTGTGTATCATCTTCATTCAGATCCACCAATTAACATTTTGCCACATTTAATTGATCATTCCGTCTCTTGCTTGGCTCAATTTCTTTCTCTGCCATTTGAGAGTATGCTATAGACATTGTGTTCTCTCCCAAAATACCACAGTATATATCAATATTTCCTAAGAAATAACAGGTCATTTTTAGACTAGAAATGAATTTGACACACAGATGTTAATAATAATCAAAAGAGATGTATGTCTAAAATTTAATGTATTTAAAAGCAGTCTCCTCAGGTATTTTATTGAATGTCTCCTGTGGGCCTAACACTATGCAAACACTTGGGGATAATAGAAAAAATAAAGAATCAGTGTAAGTCTTACAGACCTTAAAATAAGTAAGATGTTCTATAGACTATGAAACAACGTAAGGTGGTATTCAATTAAATAACTTTTGAGGCAAAAGAAAACATGAGAAAGAGTTGCATAGGGGAGTTTCATGGAAGAAATGGATTTGTTATCTAGATAGGGAGTTGTTGGTCATAATTGAAGATGAAAGTAAAACAGTTGTACATTGAAAGCCTCAGAGAGAAAGACATTGAGAGAGAGAGACTAAGAATAAAACAGAATTCCAAGGAATCTTGAGAGAAGTTGAGGATTAAGCCTTCATTCCAGTGGACAGAAATTAGGCAGAGACTGAAAATGGAGCCTTTGGAATGATTTTTATTTATTTATATGAAAAAATGTTTTATACTGATAACCAGAGAAACAGAATGGAATAATTTATAAAAGGACCAGGATGGTGTACTGTAACTAAGTGCTAATGGACAGGCTTATGAGTGTTAATAAGGGCCAACAGTGTCGAATTTTATAATGCGAAACATATGAAAAAGAAGGCTATCTAAGAGGCAATATAGGCTCAGCGCCTTTCGCTTAGTGGCTAGGGTGCCAGCCACATACACTGGAGGTAGCGGGTTCGAACCCGGCCGAGGCCTGCAAACAACAATGACAACTACAACCAAAATATAGCCAGATGTTGCGGTGGGCACCTGTAGTCCCAGCTACTTGGGAGGCTGAGGCCAGAGAATTGCTTAAGCCCAAGAGTTGGAGATTTCTGTGAGCTGTGACACGACGGCACTCTACGCAGGATGACATAGTAAGACTCTGTCTCAAAAAAAAGAGGCAGTATAGCAAAGTAGTTGGTGGGCATTCTGGAATCAGACTCTGGTTTTAAATCTACCTGCTGGCTGGGCTTTGTGATAACTGAAAGTCAGTCAGCCTCATTACAGGCACTTAGTTCCTTAACCTGTAAAGTGGGAATAGTAGCACTAGCATTTAATATTAGGAATATACGTGAAAGTACATGGCCTATCATATTCCAAGTATTCAATAAATATGAGTTTTCTTGCTCATTTCCCCAGTTTGTTAGTTTCCTTTCCTTTCCTTATCTCCCACATAAACTTCTTCCTGAAATTTCTTTTTTTTTTTTTTTTTTTTTTTTGAGACAGAGTGTTATTCTGTCCCCTTCGCTAGAGTGCTCTGGTGTCAGCTCACAGCAACTTCCAACTCTTGGGCTTAAGTGATTCTCTGGCCT
>NW_003852638.1:402867-431736 GCF_000181295.1 Otolemur garnettii | reverse complement strand
TATATATGTTGTTCTTCCTGCATTTCCAATGTTTTGAATTGATATTATTTGTTTGAAGAACTTGTTTTAACATTTCTTTTAGAGTAGTAGATGCTTTTTTTTTTTTTTAAGATAGTCTCACTTTGTCACCCTGGGTAGAAGGCCATAGCATCACAGCTCATAGCTGTGATTCTCATGCCTCAGCCTCCCAAGTAGCTGGGACTACAGGCCCTGCCACAACACCCAGCTATTTTTTCTTGCAATTCTCATTGCTGTTTTAGCTGTCCAGGGCCGGGTTTGAACCCGTCACCCTTGGTATATGGGGCCAGCGCCCTACCCACTGAGCCACAGGCACCACCTCCTGGAATTTCTTCTGTCTTCTAGCTTTTGTCATACTTTCATGGCAAACCAGATACCTCCACACAGGTGTCCTATGCTAACAGTCCCATTTCTCAATGATGATATTTTATCCTGAGTTCTGTGGTATGATCACTGTGTATCTGCCCTCTAGATATCACCACCTCACTCTCAGAAGAAAGAAACTCAGACTTCTACATCTCTAAATGAACTCCTCTCTTTACCACTTCCCTGCTTCTGCAGCGCAACTACCCCTACCACCTGCCCTGCTTCTGAATCAATCCTCTTTCATGGTTGTTGACATTGGTGTCCTTGGAATCATCATAGTGGGTAAAGTGATAATTAGCCTGACTTGGACTAAGTTCAAGATAAGTGTGGAGTTAGTCTTACTTTGATTTACATCTAACTCCACAATTTACTCGCTGCATAGTCCTAAGCAAGTGATCTTTTCTGGGTCTCTGTTTCTTCATCTGTTAGATGAGAGTGGTAAGTCTTAGCAGCTAGTGTTTGTAATGGACTTTCACATCTTCCTGTCCAGTAAGAGTTCAGGAAGTGGTAGTTCTTACTGTTAGCAGTCCTCCTCTTTTATCACCCCTACCTGTTCATCCCTTTATAGAGGCTCTACCACATGCTTTACTTCTTTGCAATCCCATGCCACCCTGAGAATTCAGGCCCAGTTATTTTTCATAAGCAGTCATCCTCCCTTTGTTCTTCTAGGTGCTTCCAATCTATCTATTGCCTAGACCATTCCATGTACACATGTCAGTGATTCCTCTGGACTTAAAAAAGTCCATTGGCTTCTCTTTGTCTCTCAGGTTAATTCTTCCAAGACATACATGTTCTCTGTTAGGCTCTTCTTTTTTTTTTGTAGAGACTAGAGTCTCACTTTATTGCCCTCAGTAGAGTGCCATGGTGTCACAACTCACAGCAACCTGCAACTCCTGCGCTTAGGCAATTCTCTTACCTCAGCGTCCCAAGCAGCTGGGACTACAGATGCCCACCACAACGCCCAGCTATTTTTTTGTTGCAGTTTGGCTGGGGCAAAGTTTGAACCTGTCACCCTCCATATATGGGACTCGTGCCCTACCCACTGAGCCACAGGCACAGCCCTATTAGGCTCTTCTTGTTTCTCTCTCATTTCCTATTTTTCATATTCCTTTCCCTCAAGTTCCTTCTACAACCTACACAATTCCATGGAAGTTCTCTGAACATGCCATTCTGTTCCAAGTTCTCTCTCCTTTTTATGTACAATTTCCCTTGCCCAACCTCCACTATTTTTTCCTGTTCTTTTTCAAAGCCTAGGTCAGGCAATTTCATCTTCTTTTATTAAAGCTGATTCCTTTCTGTTACCTTTGTAACTTCTAGCTTCATAGTAATTAACCTCTTTTGAGGATTCTTATGATTGCTCATAGTCTTTTCTCCAAATTAGTCATATGGAGAGAATAGGTAGGACCTACATAGTTCAGACTCTGTCATCTGAGGCCAGGAGTTTGAGACCAGCCTAGGCAACATAGGCTTCATCTCTACAAAGTTTAAAAATTAGTTGGGCTTGATGGCATACCTGTAGTTCCAGCTACCCAAGAATCTAAAGCAGGAGGATCCCTTGGGTTTGAGGCTACAGTAAGCTATGATCATGCCACTGTACTCCTCCAGCCTGGGTGATGGAGCAAAACCCTGTCTCAAAAAGACTCTGCAGCAGTTTCCTCTGTTTTATTATTTGTTGGGCCAATCACACATGCATAAGTGCATGTATGCACATGCACACATATGCTCACAGTGAGTACACATGAACCATTAAGTTCCTAGAGGGCAGTGACTGACTTTTTCATTCTTTTTTTATTTATTATTAATTTTTTTTATAGACAGAGTCTTATTTTATCACCCTGGGTAGAGTGCCATGGCGTCACACAGCTCACAGCAACCTCCAACTCCTGGGCCTAGGCAATTCTCTTGCCTCAGCCTTCTGAGTAGCTGGGACTACAGGCGCCCGCCACAAAACCCGGCTGTTTTTTTGTTGCAGTTTGGCCAGAGCCAGGTTTGAACCCACCACCCTCAGAGTATATGGGGCCGGCACCCTACTTTCTGAGACACAGGCACCACCCTCATTCTTGTAGTTAAGACGTTAATGTGTTCAGCAAATATAGACTTTGCCAGAATAGTCTTCCCAGAGGTTTGGTAATTCCAGAGAATTCTTTTAAATTTTAAGGCCTAAGTGAATTCAGTAAAATAAGCCAAAGTTAGGTTTACATCATTTTATTTTATTCTCTTTTTTAAAACCAGTCCAAGTAAGCAGTGAGGCCTGTATGAACTTCAGTGTCAGTAATGTTAGTAAGTTTTGATGGCCCAGTACAATTGGACCAGCCTACATCATTTTATATTGTTAGGTTAACACAGAACCACTTATATCCCCAGATGTTGCATTTAATAATAATCATATTTCCTGACCTAGGTCTGAGAAACATCTTACCTATTACAACAGCAAAGGTGCCAATTGTGAAGTTCTTCCATTTGAGAAGTGGTCTGGAAGTGGATATCAGTTTGTATAACACATTGGTAAGATTTTCTTCCAGCTTTTTCTTTAGGAAGACTAGCGGAACAAAGATTTCAATTTACAAAATCTCAAGTGAGCCATTTATTTAATCTTACTTAATGTTATTCTTTAAGGAGTTATTTATGAGTGTGTGCTATGTACCTGGCAGGGTTTTGGAGCTAAGGCTATAACAGAATTCAGTTAATGTTAGTAATTATTTAGGATGAAGTCAGAATGGCAGGTTCTTATGTTTGGTTTGAACTTCTGTTTATTCATTTTTGTTTATTTATTTAGAGACAAAGTCTCACTCTTTTCACCCTAGTGGAGTGCAGTGGCTTCAGTATAGCTCACTGCAACCTCAAACTGCTGGGCTCAAGCCACCCTTCTACTTCACCTTCGTAAGTGTCTGGGACCACAGACACATGACCCAGGCCCAGCTGATTTTTCTTTTCTTTTCTTTCTTTTTCTTTTTTTTTTTTGGAGAAAAGAGTTCACTTTGTTACCCCCGATAGAATGCTATGGCATCACACCTCACAGCAACCTCAAACTCTTGGGCTCATGTGATTCTCTTGTCTCCGCCTCCCAAGTAGCTGGGACTATAGGCGCCTGCCATATCACCTGGCTAGTTATAGAGCTTAGGTCTCCCTCTGCCTCAGGCTGGTCGTGAGCTCAGGCAACCCACTTTGGCCTCCCAGACTGCTAGGATTATAGGCATGAGCCACCACATCCAGCCTGATCTTTCTGTTTTGTAGAGACAAGGTCTTGATTTGTTGCTCTAGCTTGGTCTCAAACTCCTACCTCCTACACTCAAGTCACCCTCCTGTCTAGGCCTTCCAGAGTACTAGGATTATAGCCTTGAGCCATCATACCTGGCTTGAATTTTGTTATTATTGCCGGGGGCGGGGGATTGTCTTTGGAGACATTTATTCATTTTCAGATGGGCACAGTGTAATCTTGGTGCACCCAACTCTCTTTAATCTCACACCTGGTTTATTTCAGGACTTTATGAGACTTCTCTGGTTTCTGAAGACATTTAATTGAAATAATGCTTTGGGTAGAGGGATCGTACATATACTTAAAGGGAACTGATTATTTTCATAGCCCTTATTTTCTAGATGTTCAGACTAAACACATATTAACATAATTGAGGTCATGAAGTCAGATGTTACTTAAAATTCTTTATTGTCTAGTAAGTTAATGCAGCCTGTCTTAGGGAAGGGTTCATTTCAGTCTAAATGTCTCCCCCATAAAATGAATAGGTATAAACCCATTTAGAATACTCCAACTTAAAACTTTTTCATCTAAGTGATAGCCTTACAGTGTAATTTCCCTTTCACAGGCCCTTCATAACACAAGGCTTTTATCTGCTTATTCAGCCATTGATCCCAGAGTGAAATATTTGTGCTATACCATGAAAGTATTTACAAAGGTGAGTATGATTCCTCTTGTGATTTACTATGAAATTTTATTGCATCTTCACACCTTGTTGCAAACCTGAAATCTGTACTTTTTAATGGTTTATAGCCATGTCACATGCTTCCTATAACCACAGTAGAACCTCCATAGTTCATTAACTCCCTACATTGACCCCCTCCTTAAGTTAACCTAATTTTCATAGACCAGACATGCCCCACATGTGGTTAACTTAAACGTTGACCACCTCTGTATGTTGAACAATTTGTTACAGTCCTTTGGGTGATCAACTTACAGAAATTCTGCTGTATTTGGGAAGCCCGATGGCACAAGCTCAAATGTTTTTATCTTAAATTTTATACAATGTTATGATCTTGCTTGTGGCTAATTATTCACTGTTTGTTGGATTGGGTTGGTTTGGGTTGGTTTGGGTTGGTTTTGTTAGCATAATTTAGCCATCAAAAATGTGATTTTTAGATTAGTCTCAAAAGTAAACACCTCTTTTTTATTTTCGAGGCAGAGTCATTTTGCGGCCCTTAGTAGAGTGCTGTGGTGTCATAGCTTACAGCAATCTCAAACTTTTGGGCTCAAGGGATTTGCTTGCCTCAGCCTCCCAAGAAGCTGGGACTACAGGTATCTGCCAAAACACCCAGATATTTTTCAAGACAAAATCTCGCTCCAGCTGAGGCTGGTCTTGAGCCCTTGAGCTCAGGCAATCCACCCAGCTCGGCCTCCCAAGGCTAGGATTATAGGCGTGAACCACTGTTCCTGGCCAAACACCTCTTTTATAGTAATAAAATGGAGGAAAACTTAACATTAAACACTGGTTATCTTTTCTTTGTTTTCCTTCCCTCTAGATGTGTGATATCGGTGATGCATCCAGAGGCAGTTTATCATCATATGCATACACTCTTATGGTGCTATATTTTCTCCAGCAGAGGAATCCACCAGTCATTCCTGTCCTTCAAGAGGTATTAGTAAACGACATTGTAATTCTTATCTATAAAACTGGGTGATCTCTGAGCCCTCCTCATTCTCTAAAATTCTTTGGTTCTATAGTTAAATTTTAACTATTTTCCTAGAAGTTTTTGTATCAATGCATTAAGTTTGTAATCCATACTAATAGTTTAAAAATTAATTTCAGATATACAAAGGTGAAAAGAAACCTGAAATATTTGTTGATGGCTGGAATATTTATTTTTTTGATCAAATAGATGAACTGGTACGTATTTTAAGAGTAAAGATTTCCTACATACTTGACTAAAAATTAGCTCTACTATGCTGTAGTATAAATTGTAACAACTTTTTTATTTATTATATTTATTTATATTACAGTAATAAAAACTAGCACTTACAGGTGTTTTCTTTGAAGCAAAACTATTTTATTAAGCCAGGTGAGTTGCTAGGGACTAATGCCTAGTAATTCCTAATAGTTAAGTAACTTTATTCTGAGTAAATGAATATTTTCTTTGTGGGAAAATCTTTGAGTTATAGAGACCTAATAACCTAGGCAGTGCCAAACTCTTACAGTTTGTTTTGGAATTTTCCCACAAACATGTTTTGAGGTTTAACAGTAAAAACTCTTAAGTTCTCTCTGTCTCCAAGTCAGAGTCAAGATTAATAAATTCATGTAAATTGTATTTTTAAATACAAAAGATAGTTACTTTTTATCTGTTTATACTAGTTAATTAGAAATAAATCCAAATTTACTCCCTGACTTACAAATGAATATTGATATTAACACTTTACTTTAGAATGTGATATCTCTTGTTCCCTTCTATTTCTAGCCTACCTATTGGCCAGAATATGGAAAAAATACAGAATCTGTTGGGCAGCTATGGCTGGGCCTTCTTCGTTTCTACACAGAGGAATTCGATTTTAAAGAACATGTTATTAGCATCAGGAGAAAAAGTCTGCTTACAACTTTTAAGAAACAGTGGACTTCAAAATACATTGTTATTGAAGGTACAAATAAAATTAATATTAATAGAGTGCAGAGATTGAACTATGAGGGCATTGTTCTTCCTCCTTACGGAGCTCTTCGGGGATCTAGGAGCTGCTGTTCCAGATACACAGTGCACCAGTCCCATTATTGTTTACACCAGACTAACTTGTCTATTTTTAGCTTAAAGATTTATTTTTAAATGTCTGATGTTCTTTCGCCATGACAAATCTTGAAAATGTCCTATCTCTTTGCTACCTTATTCTTCAGTATATATATGCCCGATAATAGTAAAAGATTTGTCATGGTGAAATGTTTATATTTGTAGGATTCTAATTTTAAAAAGAAAAAGTGAAGTTTAAATGCTTTAAAATGGTCTGAGAAATGGCTTAATTGTTGATTTTAATGAGTCTTATTTTTTATATATACTCATATTGCCTAAATAATACATGTTATTCTAAGCTGTGTTTTCTTTATTACTTCTGCATATTGGCAATATTAAAATACTGTGAATATCTGTTAAATGAAATTCATATCAGCATGAGTTGTAGATATGTGGTTTAGCATATGAGGCTCTCATATGTTAAAAACAAAGAACTGTGTTTTACTCCTTTTCTTTATCACAGTGGCATTTTGTCTTGTGGTCTGCCAGTTATTTGTGATTTGTTTTTAATTTTTTGTTTTTTATTTTTTTTGAGTCAGAGCCTCAAGCTGTCGCCCTGGGAAGAGTACCGTAGCATCCCAGCTCACAAAAATCTCCAACTCCTTAGCTTAAGCGATTTTCTTGCCTCAGCCTCCCAAGTAGCTGGGACTACAGGTGCCCACCACAATGCCCGGCTATTTTTGGGTTGTGGTTGTCATTGTTGTTTGGCAGGCCCAGGCTGGATTCTAACCTGCCAGCTCTGGTGTATGTGGCTGGCGCCTTAGCCACTTGAGCTACAAGCGTCAAGCCTTGTTTTCAGTTTTTGAAGGCGTATCTTCTATTTTTAATTTCTACACAACTTTCAGATGAACTGTTAGTAATAGGCTAAACTGTAAAGACTTCATTATGATTATATAGCCAGCTATTCTAGAAATGAGAAACTTCAGTGATGGTAGTTGTAGTGTTTTAACTATATAGTAGCTAATATTGTAGCCTCTCTATGATACCAAGCAAATAACCAAAAATACCTCCACACATGCACACATGAAAATCACCAGGACAGTCCTGGTGCAGTGGCTCATACCTATAATCGTAACACTCTGGGAGGCTGAGGCATGAGAATTCTTGAGCTCAGGACCAGCCTGAGCAAGAGTGAAAAACCCTGTCTCTACTAAAAAATAGAAAAAAATTAGCTGGACATTGTGGGGAGTGCTTGTAGTCCCAGCTACTTGGGAGGCTGAGGCAGGAGGTTGCTGTGGGCTAGGCTGACACCATTCTGACCTGGGGCAACAGTGTGAGACTCTGTCTCAAAAAAAAAAAAAAAAGAAAGAAAGAAAATTCACCAGAAAAAGGCATGACCAAACTAAGTAAGTAACTTTCTCATGGAATTAAAATGATTCTTCAAAATATATCACATGCACATTTATCTAAGGCATTTGATAAATGCAGACATTTAAGGTCATATGAGAGTCTATATGAAACTTTTATAGGAAATTGTATCCTGAGACTCAAATAGCCATTGACATGATGTTGGGACAGGTAGATGTGTCTGTGTATATTATAAGTGTGTTTTATGATCTCTGTGATGAATTATTTTCTGAAGTGATCTGTAAGAAACTTGTTAATTAGCAGGAATATTCAGTGCTAAGTGGTGTTTTCTTTTTGTTTTTTATTTTTTTGAGACAGAGTCTCACTTTGTCACCCTTGGTAGAATGTGTCATAACTCAAAGCAACCTCAAATTTCTGGGCTGAAGCAGTTGTCTTCCCTCAGCCTCCCCAGTAGCTAGGACTATAGGCGCCCGCCACAGTGCCCAGCTATTTTTAGAGACCAGGTCTTGCTCTTACTCAGGCTGGTCTTGAACTCATGAGCTCAGGCAGTCCACCCATCTCGACCTCTCTGAGAGCTAGGATTACAGGCATGAGCCACCGCCCTCGGCCCTGCTAAGTGTTTTAAATTTTGTGATTTCGGCTTGGTGCCTGTGGCTCAAGTGGCTAAGGTGCTAGCCATGTACACCCAAGGTGGCGGGTTCGAATCCAGCCCAGGTCCGCCAAACAACAATGATGACTGCAACCAAAAAATAGCCGGGCGTTGTGGTTGGCGCCTGTGGTCCCAGCTACTTGGGAGGCTGAGGCAGGAGACTCGCTTGAGCCCAGGAGTTGGAGGTTGCTGTGAGCTGAAATGCCATGGCACTGTACCCAGAGGGACAGCTTGAGGCTCCTGTCTCAAAAAAATAAATAAATAAATAAATAAATTTTGTGATTTCTATACACATCCCAAACTAGTATCACCTAATATTATGCTATTGTGTCTTCTCTAAATGGTATTCTATTTACAACTAGACAGACAGTCATAACATGTAGGATTTTATAAGGATTTAAATATAAAACAACTCCCTTTTTTCTGATGGATACTTTTGCGGAAAAATAAAATTTAAAAATTAAGTTATATTAGTATTTAGCTTGATTTACAGATTTCAAGCTCATTTAAAAAGCGGTCATTTAGGCTCAGTGTCTGTAGCTCAGTGGCTAAGGCACCAGCCACATACACCAGAGCTGACAGGTTTGAACCCAGCCAGGCCTGCCAAACAATGACAACTACAACCAAAAAAAAAATAGCTGGGCATTGTGGCAGGTGCCTGTTGTCTCAGCTACTCGGGAGGCTGAGAGAAGAGATTCGCTTAAGCCCAAGAGTTGGAGGTTGCTGTGAGCTCTGACGCCACAACACTCTATTGGGCAACATAGTGAAACTCTCTCAAGAAAAAACAAAAAAAGCACTTGTTTAATACTATTATTAATAAGGTAGATGATGTTTTCTTCTTGTTATATGCGCCTCATTTATTGAATGAATAGTTAGTGGTATTTCCTATTGCTTACTTTCCTTAACTTTGTTTACTTAGATCCTTTTGATTTGAATCATAATCTTGGAGCTGGATTATCAAGGAAAAGTAAGTTACTTTTTTATAAATTTTAATGCAGTCTCTTTTCCTTTTAATTCATCTAATTGAGTTCTTACTCTTTTCTTAGTGACAAATTTCATAATGAAAGCTTTCATAAATGGTAGAAGAGTATTTGGTATTCCTGTCAAAGGATTTCCAAAGGACTACCCCTCAAAAATGGTAAGTGACTATTGAAAATGCCAAAAAAACAATTTTAAAAGCACCTAATTTGTACACAGTATTCAGTAATAACTTCAGTATTCTAAAAGTCCAGTGAACTTAGCCAAGACAATTACAATACAAAATAATTCCAAAAGCTGTCTTTCCCCAACCCCCATTTTTAAAGTCCCTCTATAGATATTTTTCATCAAGGGAACAGAGAGAAGCAAACTTAAGGTGGGAAAATTAATTTTGCTGCTGCCGCTTTTTCTTTGGTAGCTCACGCCAAGGAAATGAATACCAGTGCCAAAGCAACTTTGAAAATGATAAAAAGAAAAACTACTCTTAAGCCTTCATATAGCCTTTTTAATAAAGATGAATTTAAGTTGATAAAATTCTTTATTTTCTTTTTTCTCAATACATTTGCTTTTTTATATTTAAATTAAGAATAGTGTATTACAAATGGTGAAATAAAAATTTCAGTGAACTGAATCCTAAACAAAATAAGGAAGCATTTATCCTTTGAATTCTTGCTTGATTCTGCCTTTGATACCTTCTATTCCTGGTTATCTATGGCATCTCTGTACCACCAGCATTCAGCTTTCTGCCAGCCTTAGCCGAGCCCAGTTTGTACATATCTAAATACTTCCCCACTCTTCTAATGCGAATCTGCATTTTCCAGTCTGCTTCTCAAGGAATTCTCTTAATAGGATAGGGAGAATGACAATGCTGCCTATACTCGACAACTGTCTGTCCTTACATAACCTGATACTCAGATTTCTAAAGAAGCACACTCATTGAAAACAAATCAAAACTTTTTTGTTTTTCTTTTTTGTCTCACTTAGTTACCCTGGGGTTGAGTGCCATAGCCTCATAGTTCACAGCATCCTCAAACTCTTGCTTCGGCTCAAGCAATTCCCTTGCCTCAGCCTCCTGAGTAGCTAGGACTACAGGCCCCCACCACAATGCCCAGTTATTTTTTAGAGACGAGTCTCATTCTTGCTCAGGGTGGTCTCAAACTCCTAAAGCAGTCCACCTGCCTCGGCCTCCCAGAGTGTTGGGATTACAGGCATAAGCTACCACACCCAGCTCAAATATGTTATTAATAAAAAAATTATTTCAATGAGAGACAAATGGTTAGGTACTAGAGGACTTTGCTAAAAATAGTTATTTTTTCTGCATTAGCTTCCTTAATAAAGACATTTTTATTAATATTTGACAAATCATAATCATATGCATTTATGCGGCATAATATGATATTTTGATACCTGCATACTATTCAAAATGATTAAATCAGGCTAATTAATATATCCAGCATATTGCTTACCATTTTTTGTGGTGTAACATTTATATTTACTCTGTCATTTTGAAATATACATTATTTTTGACTATAGTTGCTCTGTGTGCAACACACCTCAAAACTTATTCTAGCTGTATATCTGAAACTTTATTCCCTCTGATCAATTACTCCTCATTCTCTCCCACTCAACAATGAGACTCATGAAATGAACCTTATGTGTATGGCTGTGTAGGAACATTCATATTTGATTGACATCTGTACATCTGGTTTTTGCTGGATGTTGCTTCTGAAGCACTTCTATGACAGTGCTTCTGAAACTTGTTGAAACAAATCCCCTGGTGATTTTGTTAAAAACAAGATTCTGATTTGGCAGGTCTGGGGTGAGGCCCAAGGTTCTACATTTCCAGAAGCTCCCAAGTCATACCAATGCTGCTTGTCCCCCATCTTAATTAGTGCAGAATCCAAGTCATTGTCTTTCCTTTCTTATGTTATTTTTCTGTCAGAAGCCACAATAAAACAAAGCAATAACATAACTATTTTCATTTCTTCAATGTAACCTGCATGATGCACATCATGTTCCTTAATTCATTAGATGTCAGCTTTTACATTTTATGAGAAAATAAAGCTTTTGTACGTGGCCTCACTTCCTTGCATGTTTTGGGGAAGCTGACTTTTGGGGAGGTATGATGTGATTATTTAGAAGTGTGCTTGACCCTTTAGCACTAGAGTTGAACTGCATGACAAAAATAGGTTTAGGTAAAATTATCCTGAATCAGACTTGGGTGGTTTTAAAATTTGTTTTGGATTAAGCAGTATAAATAATATTTATTGAAAATAATGATATGTCCACATTGATATGTAAGACCACTGTTTGTTTAGTTTTGTGTTTTGATTTCACATTAATAGTTGAGGCTTTTATACATTTCTGTTCTAGGAGTACTTTTTTGATCCAGATGTGCTAACTGAAGGAGAGCTAGCTCCAAATGATAGATGTTGTCGAATTTGTGGGAAAATTGGACACTTCATGAAGGACTGTCCTATGAGGAGAAAGTAAGTACATGTTCGAGAAGGTTGGTTTTGTTTTTATTTACTTTAGTCCAACTTTTAAATCAGTTTCTATTATGACAGGAAATAAACTTGTATGAACTCTAGCAATTTTTAGATGAATGTTTTATTTTGTTTTGTTTTAATAAAAATGAAGTGATTTTAAACATACCTTTAAGGAAAGATAACTAGAATTGACTCAGGATACAGGTGACAGATAGTCCTCCAGGCTGATCCCCTTTCTTCATTTTGGTCATGGCTCTAATCATTAATTAACCTCTCCAACAAGGATAGAAGAAGAAAAAAGAAAACCAGAATTTTTCCCTTTTATAGTTCAGAATCTTTTTTTTTTTGAGACAGAGCCTTAAGCTGTCCCCCTGGGTAGAGTGCTGTGGCATCACAGCTCACAGCAACCTCCAATCCTGGGCTCAAACAAGTCTCCTGCCTCAGCCTCCCAAGTAGCTGGGACCACAGGCGCCTGCCACAACACCTGGCTATTATTTTGGTTGCAGCCATCATTGTTGCTTGGTGGGTCTGGGCTGGATTCAAACCCGCCACCTTAGGTGTATATGGCTGGCGCCCTGGCCACCTGAGCCACAGGCGCCGAGCCTATAGTTCAGAATCTTTCTAATTTTTTCAGGGTTTCAAGTACATTTCTAATTTACAATACCTGAGGTGTAGTATGTTGCGATTTATATTCACCAACAGTTTCCTGGAATGTAGAACCCTTTGTTTGTACTTAGCCTAATCCTTAGTAATTGCTATGAGTCCAGCCAGCTGCTCAGTTTGGTCATCTCACTATGCTTTCTTCTGGTGTGGGGAGGAAAGAGGAATGTGTTTTTGATTGATTGCTTGAGACATGTTTTTGTTTAGAGCATTAATAGTGGTGTTTCTAACTCTACAATAATAATTCTGTTTAAAAATATACTACTCAAATTAAGTCACCATCTGGAATTTGAGGAGCTCTTTTTTTAGTGCTTTTTCTATTACTCAAATAATAATAATAGTCAAAGATCAAGTAGGACAAAGGAGAAATGATATTGACAGTTTAAGAACATAAATCTCTTTATAACCGTTGTTCCTTTGTGAACTTACGGATTCACATCTCAAATTTCCAGTGCCTCGTAAAAAATGCTAATATACTAGAAAGGCTATTCAAAAAGCCAAGGATAATTTGAGGTTTTTTTGACCAGCGCTAGGTATGAACCTGCCACCTCTGGCATATGGGGCTGGCGCCCTACCCTTTTGAGCCACAGGCGCCACCCCGGATAATTTGAGTTTTATTGAACCAAGGAGTCCCACTAATTGCAAAACTTGGTTTTACACTACTAGAGTGAATTTGAAAATGAAAAACTACACCCTTAAGTCCTGAGTGAGGTAGTATCTTAAAAGAGAAGCTAGACTTAAATCCTTGCTTTTCCCTCTGATACCTTCTGTTACTGATCATTTCATAACCCTGGAGTTAACTTAATATTCTGTTAGGTTTCTTTTAAGATTTTTCCTACTGGTATGGTATCTTCCACAGAGTGAGGCGGAGGCGAGATCAGGAAGATGGCCTGAACCAAAGATACCCCGAGAATAAAGAAAAAAGAAGCAAAGAGGAGAAAGAAATTCAAAACAAATATACAGAAAGGGAAGCGTCAACAAAAGAAGATAAGCCCATGCAATGCACACCCCAGAAAGCCAAGCCAGTGAGGGTAGCTGTCGACCTGGGGAGGGAAAAGATTCTCAGGCCACCAGTGGAAAAATGGAAGAGACAAGATGACAAAGACTTAAGAGAAAAACGTTGTTTTATTTGCGGAAGAGAAGGGCACATTAAAAAGGAATGCCCACAGTTCAAAGGCTCTCCAGGTACGGACACCTATCACGCCTTGATGTTTGCGCTAACATCTCAAGGGAAATCTCCTTTTTAGAATTTTTTTTACTATTTTCATTATATTTATTTCTCCAACAAATATATACTCAAAAAAGATTTTGGTTTTAAAAAAGTGAAATTCTTTTCCCCCTTTATGAACCTCTGTGTGTCTCAAACACTTATTCCTGGCTTTACTTCAGAGTGTTATGAAAACCATTTGGTGGGTTTTTCTAAGATTATCAATGAAATATAAGTGTGGTAATCCCCAGTACCCGAACAGTATAGCCTCAGTGACAAAAAAACAAGCTGAACTTGAGCTTTGCTACTCAGTGTGTGCACTTTTGAAATCAAATCACTGCCCAGCCATGGGGAGGAGGCAGTAGCCCATGTTATCTCAGGATACTATACTGTGTTTGCAGGTTCACAGTGAGCCACTGATACATTTGTTTATGCACACACAAACACATGCATGGAAAGGGACAAGAACAAAATATGCTGCACGGTTAGTGGTTATATCTGCTCAGGGGAATTGTGGAAGATTTTTTTTTAAGATTTTATTTTCATTTTCTACAAGTAAGCATGATTATTCTTATAATGAGGAAAATATACATTAGTGGTAGTTCAAAATCATCCTTAAATCTTGCCCCTTTCAGTTGATGGATATGAATTGACCATTTCTGCTAAATGGGTGAAGTATCTGTTGTGGATATCTTTTTTGTTGTTGTGGATATCTTTTTAACAGACTGTTACATATAAGGGTACCTTTTGTGTGTATAATAAGCCGTAATTTACAAAGTAATTTATACATTCTCACTTCGTTTCTCAGAACAAATTTGTGCAAGTGGATGGAATTTGACAAGCATTAAAAAAAAAAAAAAACCCTGGGAAGTAATTTTTTTTTTTTTTGAGATAGTCTTATTACTTTGTCACTGTCAGTAGAGTTCTGTGACATCATAGCTCACAGCATCCCCAAACTCTTGGGCTCAAGTGATTCTGTTGCCTCAGTCTCTTGAGCAGCTGGGACTATAGGCACCTGCCAAAATGCCTGGCTATATTTTCAGAGAAGGGGATCTTGCTCTGGCTCAGGCCGGTCTCAAACTCCTGACCTCAAGCAATCCACCTGGCCTCCCAGAGTGTTGGGATCACAGGTGTGAGCCATCTCACCTGGCCAGTAATTTATTTTTTTAATTGAAGTCGATAACCCTTGCTATCCTTAAGATGTATATGTTTGGGGATAGCATAAAAAAGTAAGTGCTGCTTTGTAATTTTCTTAAAATACTCCAGTGTTTATAGTTCTCAGAACAACAATACCTCTCTTTATTTTATCATATTCAGCAATATAGTGTATTTTTTTCTTAAGACAGATTTTTATTTATTATTTTTTTGAGACAGAGTCTCATTTTATTGCCCTCGGTAGAATGTTGTGGCATCACAGCTCACAGCAACCTCCAACTCTTGGGTTAAGCAATTCTCTTCTCTCGGTCTCCCAAGTAGCTGGGACTACAGGCGCCCGCTACAACCCCTCACTATTTTTTGGTTGTAGTTGTCATTGTAGCTTGGCAGGTCTGGGCTGGACTCGAACCTATCAGCTCCAGTGTATGTGGCTGGCACCTTAGCTGCTGTAGGCACCTACAGGTGCCTACAAATAGATTTTTAGATCACCCATTCTTGGTTTTTTTAAGGAGCTTTATATGACAAATATATTTTTTAAATTTTTATCAGCTATTCTTAAAATTGGGCTTAAATATGCAACACAGCTTTGTCCAGCCCACATGAGACATACACCATAATGGAATGATTTTATGATAATAAGAGAAAAATGTGTTTAAGTGGAATTAAAATAATAATAATTGCTAACATTTATTGAGCAATGAGTTAGGCACTGTTTTAACTACTTTACATGGATAATCTCATTTAATTTTTACAATACCTCTGTTAAATGTGGTGGTATTAATATCCCCATTTTACAGATAAAGAAAATATAAACAGTATAGGTAGTATACTGTTACTGGTAGGTAGTAAAATGGTTTACTAGTGAAGCTCTCCAAAGAAAGCAGTGATTCTGATGGTCCTCCAGGGAGCAGTAGCAAATCAAAGAGCAGGGGGATTATCAGGCCTAAGGACAAGAACACATCTGGAAGTGTGGTTTCTTCAGAATATAGTATTCACACATTGAAATAAGTAGTCATCATGTTATACAAGTGATATCAGAATGGATAGAGTATGATGAATTTCCCCCAGAAGAAATTGAACATAATCAGCTTGTTCTTACTACCTAAAACTTAGGCTCCTCCCTCTCATTTCTTTAAATATGTATATATTTTTTGTCCCCTAAGTGAGCATTTCTGTAATATCAACAAAAAGTCTTTCTGTGAAGGTTTGAAAACAGGACTGGTGCTTTCAATTCAGAATAGGAACAAAAAGTGTTAATTTCTTTTTTAGGTATGACTAAATCAGATTATATATTTGGATCCCCTTCTTCACCTAGCCCTTTGAGACCAACTGGTACATTTGTTCAGGTAAACCTAGCTCAAAACAAAGAAGAAAATCTCTCTGTCATCTCTTTATTCAAGAGATACTTGGTGCTCACAGTTCTGTGCCAGGTCCCCAGTGAGGTGCAGACAGCCCTGGGCCCTGCTTCCTCCTGAGTAACTCAGCATTCCTTCTCTGTGCTGCTCATACATGGTGCATGGTGAGGCTTGCTGGGCACTGGATGGCAGGGCCTTGTTCAAGTACTCCAGCTTATGTGTCTTGCTTTTCAATTAACTTGCAAAATTCTGCTGCCCACATGCTTAATTTCAGCTCTCCTTGGATGTGCTTTCAGTTTTAAGGCTGTTTCAGATGCTGTTCCTTTCGATTTTGTAAACTAGTCTATTTCATTTTTTAGGCAGTGCTTTTACATGAAGACAAAAAGAAACAAAAAACAACAGTTTTTTTGAGTCCCCAGTCAGGTATGTGGGTTTAAACAAAACAAATGTATTACTTTGTTTACTGCATACTTTACCACATGCCTTTGGAGACTCTCCTTTTGAATAAGCTTTAATAGAGATGGACATCAGAATCACTTAGGGCAGCAATTCTCAAGCTGTGGGTTGCTACTATATTAAAGGGTTGCAGCATTAGGAAGGTTGAGAACCGCTGACTTAGTATAACTTTTAAAAATAGAGTTGCCTGGCTCTCATCTTCATTTTCTAAATCTGATTCCTTAGTGGCTGGACGTGGAGTCTATGTATTTTGTGAATGTTTCAGGTGATTGCTCTACCACCCCTGAATAGGAACCATAGTCTTCAATTATTTGTTCCTCTCCCATTCTTTTTATTTCTATTTTGAAATTCCTGCTCTTGCCAGCAGCATTTTCATCTCATGATTATTTTGTGTATACCAGAATAAGGAAGGTGAGTAATTGCCAGCCTGAACTCCACTCTTTACCTCTCAGCTGCTCCATTTATTCATTCCTTCAGCAAGTGTTTATTAAGCCTCCCCCACCGTAAGTGCAGGGCACTGGCCTCAACACTGAAGATACTTCAGTGAACAAGCAAGGTCCCTTCTCTCATTGATTCTGCATTTTTGTCAGAAGACATAGGCTAGACCATGAGGAAATGTGTAATATTCTGTGTGGTGGCAGATGCTAAGAAGAAATAGGAAGCGGGAAAAGGGAATGTTGTACAAGGAGGCAGCCTCTCTGATAAAGTTTAACATTTAAGCAAAGACTCAGGAAACAAAGGGGCAAGTCAGGGGGAAATTGGCATTGGACTGTTAAATGCAGAGCTGAAAACTATTCTTGCCCTCTAGCATCGCTGAGGTAGTGCGGTGGCAGGAGTGGAGTGAGCCAGTGGGGGAGTAGTAGGAGGTAAGGTCAGAGAGCAGATAGGTCTGAATCATGAAGTATCTTCAGCAGCGGTAGCCACTGGCCACTGGACCTTTTTTTTTTTTTTTTTTAGAGTTTTTGCCCCGGGCTGGGTTTGAACCTACCACCTTCAGCTAAGCCACAGGCGCTGCCCACCAGTGGACTTTTTTTCTCTAAGTGAAATGAGAGACTGTTGTAGGGTGTTAAGCCAAGCAGTGATATCACCTGGATTCTATTTTAAAAAGTTATTATGGTGGCTACTGGAAGGCATAAGTGAAGACTTAGAATAACAACTAAGGGGCTCCCAATAGTAATTTGAGAGCGAGGTGACTGTTGACATTCTGGGAATTTTCAGCATGCACCAATAAGATTTATTAATGAATAGGTGGTAATGTATGAGAGAAAGTGACTCAGAGATGACACTCCAATTTTTGCCCTAAACACTGGAAAAATGGAGGTTGAATTTACTGTTCTGGTGAAGACTCAGAAAAGAGAAGGGTTGGAGCAGAAATTGAGTTCCATTTTAGATGTAAGATACCTTTTGGATACCTAAATAGATGTCAAGCACCCAATTTAGAGACTCCAGGAAAATAAAGCAGATCAAGGGAAAGTGGAATCAAGGGATTCCACATCGGATTCCCCTTGGATACCAAAATACATGGATGCTGGAGTCCCTTACAGGCACCCTCCATATCCATGGGAAACCCGCTGTACTTTGAATACTGTTAACAGGAGAAAAAGTAATGAGATTATTGATTTATTTAAGTATCTGTCAATAGCAAGATGAATTATCTCAAGTAAAAAATGATCTGAATAGAACTAGGCATTTATTTTTTTGATGTGTAAATGTTACATTGGGGGGGTTACATAATTGAGGAAAACATTTGAAATGGCCTCAGATCTAACAATCAAAAACTTTTTTTTTTTTTGAGACAGAGTCTCATTATGTTGCCCTCAGTTGAGTGCCTTGACATCACAGTTCACAGCAACCTCAAACTCTTGAGCTTAAGCAATTTCTTGGCTCAGCCTTCCAAGTAGCTGGAGCTACAGGTGCCCACCACAACACGCGGCTATTTTATTGTTTAGCTGACCCACGCCAGATTCAAACCCACCAGCCTGTGTATATGTGGCCAGCGCCCTACCCACTGAGCTACAGGCACCGCCACAGTCAACATTTTTAAAAAAAGATAAAAAGATAGGTAGGCTCTGTGAGAAGATATGAGAACAGCTGTTTCCTGGGAATGTTTGTCATTGCCCTCAGTGGAGTGCATGCCCTTAAAAATAAGAGTTTAGCTAGTAGAGTGTCTCACACCTTTAAGTCTAGCACTTTGGGAGGCCGAAGGAGCTAGAAGTTCCAGATCAGCCTGGGCAACAGCGAGACTTTGTCTCCATTTAAAAAAGAAATAAAAAATAGACAAACTAGCTGGGCAAATGGCTTGAGCGTATAATCCTAGCTACTGGGGAAGATGAGGAGGGAGGATCCCTAGAGTCCAGGAGTTTGTGGTTGCAGTTAAACTTTATGATGTTACCACATTCCAGCCCAGGTGGCAGAACAAGACCCTGTCTCAAAATTTAAAAAGTAGAAAAGGAGAAATAGTTCTATTGGGGAAAGCCCCTAAATCCAATAAAAATGAAATGAGAATGGGGACTGCTGTGGGGTAAGCCGATCGAGAGCAACTTGAAAGGCAGCTGAGGAGACTGATGTACTAGATCATACCCCAGTTAACTTTGCGCGTTTAAGAGGTGAAAATACATAGGAAACTCTCTAACCATGTTGGTGGGATTTTTCCCCCATAGCTCCTCTGAAATTTTGAGGCTTACATAGATAGCACATGTAGACACACCAAAAGAATGTTTCATTTATTTATTTACTTTTGAGACAGAGTCTCACTATGTCACCCTCAATTGCTGTGGCATCACACCTCACAGCAACCTCAAACTCTTGGGCTCAAGCAATTCTTTTGCCTCAGTCTCCCAAGTAACTAACTGGGACTACAGGCACCCACCACAAGGCCTTGCTATTTTTTGTTGCAGCTGTAATTGTTTAGCTGGCCCCAGCCTGGGTTCGAACCCACCAGCCTTGGTGTACGTGGCTGGCACCATAACCACTGTGCTCCGGGCACCGAACCAGAATGTTACTTTTATAAGTTTCACCCTTCAGCAGATACATCCGAAGCATTTTACATGAGAAAAATACTGATCTTTCCTTGGTCAAGATGTTCATTTTGCCAAGGATTTAATGTATTATTGTATTTAAGAACATCAGTTCCTGTAGTCAGATTGCATGAGTGTGAACTCTAGCTTTGTGATCTTAAAAGACCTTCTTAGGCTCCACATGCCTCAATTTCTCCATTTGTAAATAGGGGATATTAATAATACCTGACTGGCAGGGATGTTGAGAAATCCATGTAAAAGTACTCAGAATAGCAGCCGCATGTGTGAGAGCAGAGCAAAGCTCATGGTGGTGATTGCACTGATGTGGCGTTATCTCTGCATGGTATTGCCAAGCCTGCAGGTGCCAGCATTGTTCCTGCTAGAGACTGTACACATTTGAAAGCAGAATTTTTTTTTTTTTTTTGAGACAAGAGCCTCAAGCTGTCCCCCTGGGTAGAGTGCTATGACATCACAGCTCACAGCAATCTCCAGCTCCTGAGCTAAAGTGAGTCTCCTGCCTCAGCCTCCCAAGAGCTGGGACTACAGGCGCCCGCCACAAGGCCTGGCTATTTTTTGGTTGCAGCCATCATTGTTATTTGGCGGGCCAGGCTGGATTTGAACCCGCCACCTTAGGTGTATGTGGCTGGCACCTTAGCCACTTGAGCCATAGGCACCGAGCCTAAAAGCAGAATTTTACGACAATTTAGTAATTTTTTTTAAAGTGAGAGAAATACAGATGCAAGACATATACGTAGGTAAGGCATTACCAATTGATCTCTATAATTATCTTCTAAGTAAAAGATTTACTACAGAAGAAATTTGTTACAATAATTATTATGCTTTATACCAGGTACAAGAAAATATTTATAGGTAGTTAAAATGTCTTATCCAATAAATTAAACATTTCAGTTTAATTTAACATTTAACATTTCAATCACCTATGTTATTATAAGTGTTAGATATATCTCAACTATGAGTAGTATTTATTTCCCCAAAGCTCTTCATTTCCATACTATTAAGTATAACCCACTAGAGTTTCCTAATAGAGTATGCTGGTATGGACAAGCCTCTGTTCTTATACTTGACTATATTGACCTTTAGCAAGAGGTTTAGCTTCTCTGAGCACCTGATGTCTCCTCTATTAAATTGGTGATAACACCCTATCTTACAGGGTGCTAGAGAAGATAAAAGCACCTACCCATAGTAGCACTCAGTCAGGTCTCTTTCCTCTCCTACCTCCATTTGTTCTTAACATATAGTTCTTAACTCCCAAACTAGATAGCATAATAGGTAGAAAGGTCCATGGATTTCTTTGCGCCTCCTTGTTATCTCCCTTCTCCACATACACATAGCTAGTACATGCCTTAAATATCAGCAAGTTTTATTGATTAGATATGAACACATTTTGAAGGAATAACGAAGACTAAGTGAGAGAATGATCAAGAACATGAGTTTTGGGCTTGTGCTTGTGACCCCACCACTTTGGGGGATGAGGCAGGAGGCTCACTCAAGACCCAGGAGTTCAAGACCAGCCTGGACTGGACAACAGTAGCAAGACACCATCTCTATAAAAAATTAAAAAATAAACCAAGCATGGTAGTACACACCTGTAGTCCTAGCTACTTAGGAGGCTAAGGCTGGGGGATCACTTGGGCCCAGGGGTTCGAGCCTGTAGTGAACCATGATAATGCTCTTGCACTCCAGCCTGGCAAACAGAAAAAGACCCTGTGCCAAAAACAAATAAACAACAACAACAACAAAAAAACCTTGAGTTTGAATTTGATCAGACACTAAAGTCTGAAATTCAGCCCAGTAATTATCTAGCTGTGTAACCTCTGTCAAATTATCTAGCCTTTCCATATTTTAGTTTCCTTAGGTAAGTTGAGGCTAACACCTCACAGGACTGTTGTTAGAATTTACTTGATACAGATAAAGCACTTAACACAGCATCAGACACATCTCATCACTCAATAAATTATCACTGTCCTTTGTTACTATAGTGAACAGAAAGTCTTCAACCTTCCTATAATTTATTTAATTTATAGGACAAAACTATTTTTAAACTTACTCCATTTTGATCTTGACTTGAAATCTTAAAAGTTACAAATGCTATAAGAGATTGGATATCGGCTCGACGCCTATAGCTCAACCGGCTAAGGCACCAGCCACGTACACCTAAGGTGGCGGGTTCGAATCCCCAGCCCGGACCTGCCAAACAACAATGACGGCTGCAACCAAAAAATAGCCCGGCGTTGTGGCGGGCGCCTGAGGTCCCAGCTACTTGGGAGGCGGAGGCAAGAGACTCGCTTGAGCCCAGGAGTTGGAGGTTGCTGTGAGCTGTAATGTCACCGCACTCTACCCAGGGGGACAGCTTGAGGCTCTGTCTCAAAAAAAAAAAAAAAAAGAGATTGGATATCTTTTCACCCTAGTGAGGATGTATACTTAAATAACTTTGGTCAGAATTTTAAAGCCTACTTATTTTAAAAAGCAAAAGACCAATGGTCTTTATGATAAATTTAGAATAATAGAAATACTTTTAAAAATAGTACGGGGAGGTTTCATCATCAGTGGCTATAGATCCCGTCTTTTTGATGGCCTTCTTTTGGTATCTTAGTGTATAAATATGCTATTATTTACTTAATTATTCCTTATCAATAGACTGGCTGTTTTTACATAATTGGTATATTAAGTGTCTTCAAAACATTTTTGCTTATATATTCTCTCCCCAAATATTGAACGCTCATATATCATCTTACACATTTTTAAAGTTTATATCTAAATTTTTCATCATAATTGCCAACTACATAATTGGGGGAGTTATAAATACTGACATTTTAAAATAAAACTTTTAGCTTTAAATGTGTTTAATGAAATACAAGTGTCATTGTTTTTTCATGCCACCATTATTCATTTACAGCTCTTCTTTTTTTTCTTTTTTTGAGACAGAGTCTCACTTTGTTGCCCTTGGTGGAGTGCTGTGGCATCACAGCTCACAGCAACCTCCAACTCCTGGGCTTAGGCAATTCTCTTGCCTCAGTCTCCTGAGTAGCTGGGACTGTAGGCGCCCGCCACAACACCCAGCTATTTTTTTTGTTGCAGTTTGGCCAGGGCAGGGTTCGAACTCGCTACCCTCGGTATATGGGCTGGTGCCCTACCCACTGAGCCACAGGCGCGGCCCTACAGCTCTTCTTTAACAGAAATATTACATCATTTCCCTTTCCTCTTTGAATTCCTTTGTTGTACTTCCTCAACAGGATTTTATCATGACATGATATATTTTTATTATGCATATTTTCAAGTTTATCTTACTTAACCAGCAACAAACATATACAAAGTAGTTTTAAGCTTTTTATTAAATCTCAAAGTATAAAAATTTTTCCTACAACAAGTTTTCACAATTAGCATGCCTGATTGTATAATTGATCAAAACAAATATTATAAATTTTGATTAAAATAACTTTTTATGTTAACTGATATAAAACAATGTTCATTTGATAAGAAAGGTGGGATTTTTCTCCCCCATGTCCCTTTGGATCAATACTACTTAACTACGTAAGTGAAACAGTGTTCCTTATTAATTTGGCAACAAAAGATGTATTATAACATTGCCACTCAGATTGCTTAATTACATGACCAAAAATCACATAGTGATTTTAGTTTTTTTTAGTTTGTTTGTTTGTTGAGATAGATTCTCACTATGTTGGCCTCAGCTCACAGCAACCTCAAACTCTTGGGCTTAAGCGATTCTCCTGCCTGACCCTCCCAAGTAGTTGGGACTATAGGCATCTACCACAACACCTGGCTATTTTTAGAGATGGGGTCTCGCTCTTGCTCAGGCTGGTTTCAAAGGCAATCCACCTGCCTTGGCCTGCCAGAGTGCTAGGATTATAGGCGTGAGCCACCACACCTGTCCATGTTTCAACTTTTTGTGTCTGTTGCTACTCCCAAGTTTTTAATTTTGAAATAATCAAATTATTTGGTTTTCTGCTATTAATTTTTGTGATCATATGGTTCATGATTTAGGGATATCTTTAAGAAATCTTCTAACCTAAGGTCATAAAGATATCTAAATCTGTTTATCTTTAATCCAGCTGGAATTAGATGTGTATAAAGTATAAGGTAGTGATCTAATTTTTTTCCTTCTACTGAAAAGCCTATTCTCAATACTTAGTGCAGAATATCAAGGATAGACCTATAGACCATGATACTGTGGTGTAAATAATACAGTGCTTTGTTTCTTCCTAACTGATAGTATTAATTTCCCTGATACATTTTCTTTGGAAAATTTAGAAAGTATAGTTAAGCTAAATGAAGAAAATAAAAACCATCTTACTCCCTCCATTCTATCATTTCATTCTGTCATTAAGTACTATTCACTTTTTGGAGGTAAAGTTTTCTTGTCTTTTTGGCATTAATGTAATTAATATTTAACATTTATTGAGGACTTTATGTGCCGGGTATTGTTCTATTTGCTTGACATGTATTAATTCCTATAATCTTCACAGTAACTCCAAAGCAAGTAGGTATTGTCCTCATTTTACAGATAAGATAAATGAGGTGACACTATATGATTGGCAGGTTTTTGTGTTTGTTTTTAATTTTTAGTTTTTATGAAATGATATTCATGTAATTTTATGATTTCATGTTTTTCATATTAATTATCCTTCTATGTATACCTAGTATTCTATTATGTATATAGTTCATGATTTACTTAGTCATATCATAAATTTGAGATATTTAAGTTGCTTACATTCTTAAATTATTAAAATATTTTATGACTACTTAGTTAGCAAAATTTCTACCACCTTCTTGTCTTCCTGATCATCTTCCTCTAACAACTTGATAATCAGATATTGATATTTTAATTTACACTTTTGGATTACACATTGATATTAAATTTTTTTCAAATACTCATACAATTTTTTTTCTTTTTCATTACCCAGTTATCTATTGTTTGTTCACCTTTTCTCTATTGACTTGTAAGTACATTATGTGTAGTAGTTGGTGGTGTGCTTAGAAAGCTCGTCCACTCCCCATTACATAAATACTCATTACTACTTATACTCCCTTTTTTTAATTGGAGACAGGGTCTTCCTCTGTTGCCCAGGCTAGAACAGTGCAGTGGCAGCATCATAGTTCACTGCAGCCTGAAACTCCTAGGCTCATAAGATCCTCCTGCCTCAAACTCCACAGTAGCTGGTACTATAGGAAATACCACACTAGGCTTGGTTTTTTGTTTGTTTGTTTGTTTTGGGGGGGTTGTTTGTTCTGAAGTAGAGCTTGCTATATTGGTCTGGCTGGTCCCAAACTCCTGGCTTCAAGCCATCCTGCGTTAGCCTCCAGAGTTTTAGAATTACAAGTGTGAGCCACCCCACTTGCCTTTCTTTCTTTTTTTTTTTTTCTTTTTTGCAGTTTTTGACCGGGGCTGGGTTTAAACCCACCACCTCTAGTATCTGTATGGTGCCAGTGCCTTACTTCTTTGAGCCACAGGCACCACCCTCTTTCTTTTTTTTTTTTAGATGTAACAATTATAAATATGTTTGCCTTTAATAACATAAGCTTTAAACATTATATATAATACTGTGTATATTATATATAGATAACCAAACACTGACAGAATTACAAGGAGAAACAAATAAAAACCACAAAGTGATAGAAACTATTAAGCAAAGCATACCAAAAATTAACAAAGATACAGAAAATTCCTATCCACAATCATCAAAAATAACTCTCCTTTTCTACATATAAATGCTTCAGGTAATCTGGAAACATCACAAAATTTGATCATCCTCTAATGTCACAAAAGAAGTCTCTGGGTGGCGCCTGTGGCTCAGTGGAGCCTCATATATCAAGGGTGGCGGATTCAAACCTAGCCCCAGCCAAACTGCAACAAAAAATAGCCGGGCGTTGTGGCGGGCGCCTGTAGTCCCAGCTACTCGGGAGACTGAGGCAAGAGAATCTCCTAAGCCCAGGAGTTGGAGGTTACTGTGAGCTTTGACGCCACTACACTCCACAAAGGGTGATAAAGTGAGACTCTGTCTCTAAAAAAATAAATAAATAAATAAGAAGTTTCAGAGTTAAAGGAATTGATATCATGCAGGTCATGTTTTCTGACCACGAGCAATTAAATTAGAAATCCACATTAAAAAGGAGATAGGAAAATTCTTTATGTTTGAATTAAAGAGTAAATCACAATGCCAATTACAAAAATATGCACAATCAAGTGACAATGATAATGAACTGCAATGTGTACAGCTAAGGCAATATTGAGACATAAAAGTAATCTTCCTACCTCTTACCCCAGCATCAAAATAGACGAGTGGAGTTTCATCTGCTAAGGTGACCAATTGTTCTGGTTGGTATAGGACTGAGATTTTCTGGGACATTGCATTTGTAATGCTAAACTGGGACAGTCTTGGGCAAAATAGGATGGACGGTCACTCTACACCTAGTCATCAAAGAAATCTCTATTGTATATAAACTGAGATTAGACAAAGAAGGAAGTCTACTCAGTTTATTTTTTGAGGGTATTACAGCATTGATACTGTAACTGGATGATAAAAATTATTAAACAAAGCCATTTTTCATCATAGGTGCCAAAATTCCAGAAAAAAATCAGTGCAGAAATCAGTAGTGTTAAGAAAAAACAGTATGTTAGGGTCAAGTTTGGAATGTGAGGATCCTTAAAATCTATTAAGGAATACATCTTATTAACAGAAAAATTTATGATCATCTTAAGAAATTTATTAAAACTCAATATAGACTTCTGGTTTCTGCTGTAACACACGAAGAACTTGGAAGTTATCACTCCTATCCTCATAAGAAGAAAACTAAAACACAGCAACTCTTAGATTATCAGAGAACTGAGGTCAGGGGCAAACGGCTTATATTAGTTTCCTTAGGCTGTAACAAAGTACCTAAAACAGTTTAGCTAATAACATCAAAAGTTTATCCTCTTCCATTTGGGGGGGGGGGGCAGACAGATGTCTAAAAAATCAAGGTGTGAGGAGGTGAAAGCCACATTTCCTCCAGATGCTCTAGGGAAGAATTCTTCCTCAGTTTTTACTGGCTTCTAGTGGCTGCCAGCAATCTTGGCATTCCTCAGCTTGTAGCTGCATCACTCCAGTCTCTTGTCTCCATCTATACATAGCCTTGGTCTCTGTCCTGACTTTCTTATTACCTACATTTGTTCAGACTATAGAACAAAATTTAGTAACTCTTTTATGATATGGTTTTAATTAGCAATCCTCATTCCTACCCTTCGCCTGTAAATATAATTTCCATTTTTCCTTTAATGTCAATGTTAGTACTACAACGTCACCATCTACAGGTTCGTATTTGCACAGTCATGATACAAGATACTTATTTCTGGCCAGAGAATCTATTGCAGTCTATTCCGTTTGGTTGCAAATGAAGATACTAATCTGTGCCAAGAAGAGTCTTTGAAAAGTTTGGTTCATCTGGCCCTCTGCACCGATGTGGAATTACCTAACATGCAGATATATTAAAATGATGCCACTTGAGAAACTTGTCTCCATTTAGAAGGAACTTTGCCTAAGCTTATGTTTCATAGATCATGTTTGTTGGTATATACCTTTTTTATATCTAGTCTAATTACTTGATTTGAAGCAAAAGACCAATTCCAGTGTGGAAAGTTTCTGTGGCTAACAGTAAGAGGTAATTTTATGGCTTTTGTGATAAAGTGAGGCTTGTTTTATTTATGTTGGATTTTGTTTCTTCCCCTCCTCTAGGTAGCCTTTCCAGTAAATACATGACTCAGGGAAAAGCCTCAGCGAAGAGGACCCAGCAGGAATCATGAGGGAAGGAAAATGCAGCACTGTAAATGGCCACTCAGGCATTCCTATTGACTTGGAAAATTAGGTTCATTTCACAGGACACAGCAGCATAGATCAGGCTTCAACTTATCATTTAAGGGAAATGATTTTTTTTAATTTAATGAAATTGTTAATGAGGAAAAAAATTTTTAATATAGTCTTATCTACCACAAATTCCCATAGATTTAAGGATTTTAGTAGAAAGCCATGATGTATGTATTTAAGCCAGGTTAAAAGAAAAACTGTAACTATGGACCAGTATTCAATGAATACAGCTTCATGGTTTTTAATTCTTTCAAAGCACATTAAAAATGGCGTGCTGACAAACCCACGTAAATTAACCCTTTTTTCCGTATAAATCCTTTTTTGTTTTGAAGAGGGGAAATTATATTTATTCTTGTTTACTGAATCCTCATGTGAAAGCATCAAATATGTGTGAACTCCTACTACTGTATTTTGATTTATAAGCATTATTTTATTGCTCTTTGTAGAAGTGATAACATGAACATGAGTACCTATTTATGTAGACCTTCAGTGGGTGAGCAGTGCCACTCAGAGGTCTCTGGATTTTTCCCTCTCTTAATTTTAAGTAAGTTGACATATAACTACTATGCTCCTAAGAATGAAGTAGTCCTGTTTGCCACTTAAAACATTTGCAAGGAAAAAAATGACAAAATGAAAGTGCTTTTTACTTTTTATGTAATTCAGAAATTAGGATGGAGAACTTTTTAAAAAAAATCCCTGAAGATCAAAGAGGCTATCTCTGCCAGTCACAAGTGTTGTTGGTGACATTCTGGGTCTGACTGGAGTCCCCATGGAACTGTTTCCCTAACTTCACAAGCCCTGCGGAAGTAGTACATGGTCAGAACTCTGCCTCCATTTATCATTTTGAAATAAAATCAGAATTTCAACCTGTAATATTATCCACATTATTTTCTAGTGAAAGAGTCCTAAATTCCAAAAGGAAAACAGATAACGGAGTAAGGACAGTACAGATCTGCTCCTCTACTAGAGCGTACACAGAACTCCCTTTGACTTGTACCCTTGGATCATTGGTGTTTGTTCACATGGGCTTTTTGCCAGGCCCTGGGAATGCACAAGTAGAAGGCCTGGGGGGGGAGGAATACACCACTAAAGTCACGATTCTTGTCATGCTTCCTTTGAAAAGCCTGTAGATGCATCTTCTGGCACTGTAACAGAGAAGAAGTTAGACTAATTTTTGTTTCCTTATAGGTTTTGTTTTTTTTTACCTAGGTGCTGCTGGTTTTTTCCTTAATTTATTTCTATAATTAAGAAAGAAAATTACCTCAATCTAGAGAGTCATTGGAGTGACTTTTGTCTGAATCCAGTATACGTCCCTATTTGGTTTTTTTTTT
>NW_003852638.1:399431-402800 GCF_000181295.1 Otolemur garnettii | reverse complement strand
CTATCATCTCTTTTTTCTTTTCTTTCTTTTTTTTTTTTTTTTTTTTTTTTGGAGACAGAGTCTCTCTTTGTCACCCTCAATAGAGTCGTGTGTTGTCGTAGCTCCCAGCAACCTCAAACTCTTGGGCTCAAGTGATTCTCTTGCCTCAGCTTCCTGAGTAGCTGGGACTATAGGCACCTACCACTATTTTTAAATTTATTTATTTATTTTTATTTTTATTTTTTTTAGACAGAGTCTCAAGCTGTCACCCTGGGTAGAGTGCCGTGGCATCATAGCTCATAGCAACCTCCAACTCAGGCTCAAGAGATCCTCTTGCCTTAGTTTTTCTATTTTTAGTAGAGATGGTGTCTTACTTTTGCTCAGGCTTATCTCGAACTCGTGAACTCAAGTAGTCTGCCTAGGCCTCCCAGAGTGCCAGGATTATAGGCATGAGCCACCACACCAATCTCTTATTTGTCTTCATGCTAGGAAAACTCAAGTTTGATTTCCACATGCCTGGCTTGATGTTTAGTGTTATTTTTCTACTTCATGTCTCTTTTTTCTTTTTAGAGACAGAGTCTCACTTTCTTGCCCTCGGTAGAGTGCTATGGCATCACAGCTCATAGCAAGCTCCAGCTCTTAAGCTTAGGCCATTCTCTTGCCTCAGCCTCCCAAGTAGCTAGGACTACAGGCGCCCGCCAGAACGCCTAGCTATTTTTTTGTTGCAGTTTCACTGGGGCCAGGTTTGAAACCCCCACCCTTGGTACATGGGACTGGCACCCTACTCACTGAGCCACACTTCATGTTTCTAATGTGAATTTTGTTACCGCACTTCAAATTTTCTTAAACTTACACACCTTCCTTTTCCTCTTTAATTTACTATAATATTCGCTTCCTTTTCATAGAAACCGTGTTTCTTTTTTTAAAGACATTTTTTTAAATTGTTGGGGATTCATTGAGGGCACAAAGAACTAGGTTGCATTGATTGCATTTGTTAGGTAAAGTCCCTCTTATATTTGTGTCCCCTTTTTTTTGGTTTATTTGTTTTTCTTTTTTTGAGACAGTTTCACTTTGTAGCCCTCAGTAGAGTGCCTTGGCTTCATAGCTCACAGCAACCTCAAACTCTTAGACTCAAGCAAATCTCTTGCCTCAGCCTCCCAACTAACTAGGACTACAGGCACCGCCACAACACCAGGCTGTTTTTAGAGATGGGGGTCTCACTTTTGTTCAGGCTGGTCTGGAACTCGTGAGCTCCGGCAATCAGAAACCATGTTTTCATATATCCTTTTAAGGATGTTGAAAGTTTTCTACATTTTATTCTAATTCCTATAGTAATTTTTGCCCAAAATATTGGAGGTTTTGGTTCCGTGTTTAATTGCTTACACTGGATCTATTGGTCAGTGGGTAGTATTTGGAGAATGTATTGTCCTTGTTTTTTTGTTTGTTTGTTTGTTTGTTTGTTTTGCAGTTTTTGGCTGGGGCCGGGTTTGAATCCACCACCTCCAGTATATGGGGCTGGTGCCGTACTCCTTTGAGCCACAGGCCCCACCCCAGTCCTTGTTTTTATTTCTTTGTTTGAAACAAGGTCTTGGCTCTGTTGCCAGGCTAGAGTACAACAGCACATTCATAGCTCATTGGAGCCTGGAAATCCTGGGCTCAAGCAGCCCTATCTCAGTCATCAAATTTACTTACTATGTATATATGGGAGCCCCCAGAAAATGAGGATTCCTCCCTAGCTATCTTTCAAGTGCAGCTGGCCTATCAGTTTTCACAGGCTCCACAAGTGCCCTACTACTAAGGTTCTCCTTGTCACATTGTCACAGGATCAAATATGTGAAATCTATTTTTTTTGTGGTAGTGCAGTGACCCCAATTTACAGTTTTGAAAACTTGAAAACTCTTGTCGAAGGTATAGGATCAGTATGCAGGTTTTTAAAAATACTCTTAGATAACTTCAGTTTATTTTTAATCTTGATATGTTTCACATATGGCTTCTATTTTTTAAAAAATCTTGAGTGGAAAGATCCTGGATAGATAGATCAGTAGGGCTCTCAGTGTTACATATCCAAATGAACAAAAATGCTAAAAAACATGGAATTTAACAAACTCTATAACACTGTAGAAAGATGTGCTCAGTGCTTTTTTCTTTGGAAGCAAATGTGTTTGGACAGAAGCAGTCAAGAATTTCACATGCTAAGTGGAACTCTAGACTTGGGCAAGGTCTGGCCTGGCTGATTTTCCAGCTAATTTCCATGGCTATGAAATAGAAATCATTCCTGCACCTCCACAGAATTGTGAGGGTCAAGAGGGGTCTACTAGGAAAACACATTAATATGTCTAGAACTATGAAACTAATCCCTGAAGTATAGTATTGAACATATCTTATTATAATGTAAGTTCTATCATACATTAGTGGAAATGTAGTAGTTACAGCTTGTTAACTCCTTCAGCACTTCCCACACCCACATCATGTTGACACCACAGGACAGCTGCTGCTGTGAGATAAAGGAGCTCACATACTTCTTATATAATCATGAAAACGCTTTCTTTCAATGTACCAACTTACCTCAGGCCTTGGCCAATTTCAAATGATATTAGGTACGTCTGAAACACTGACAAGTAGATTACATGACACAAAGCTTACAAGCAAAGCAACTAAGCAAGTTAAAAACTGAGCAGTGGGTATTAAATAGAAAAGGTTGTTAAACATACAGAAGACTCAGAATAAAAAAACTTAAGACTAGATTTTTTAAATGATGTCCAATGCACTCTACTAAACAACTTGAGTTTAAGCTTCAAATGTAAAATAGACACATCAGAACTTCTGTCCTACTCAAAGTTGTGAGACCACTATGAAATAATGTCCTCAGGCTTCCTTTAAATTCTATCAAGTGCTGCACAACTATGTAAAATTTCAATAACTGAAAAAAATGATTTATAGCATTTTTATTTCTAATTTATTTTTAGAGCAGTTTTAGGTTGACAGCAAAATTGACCACAAGGATGGAGAGCTTATATATCCCCCCACCACACAAACCCCCTCCCCCACTGTCATTCCTCACCCCAGTGAACACATTATCACACAAAGCTCATAGTTTACATTAGGGTTTACTCTTGGTGGTGTACATGGTGTGGGGTTTGACAAATGCATAATGACATGCATTCACCATCATAGAATCATACAGAAATAAAGTATGTGGCATCTGTATATATTCATTAACAATTAGCAATGTTGGTGTGCTATGTGCCATGCACTCTTCTAAAGGCTTTTCCTGCATTAATTCATTTAATCTTCATAATATCTGTAGCAGGAAGGGCATGAAGAAGTAAAATGCGGCTCGGCGCCTGTGGCTCAAGCGGCTAAGGCGCCAGCCACATACACCTAAGGTGG
>NW_003852638.1:377090-398797 GCF_000181295.1 Otolemur garnettii | reverse complement strand
CATCACAGCTCACAGCAACCTCCAACTCCTGGGCTCGGGTGATTCCCCTGCCTCAGCCTCCCAAGTAGCTGGGACTACATGCGCCTGCCACAACACCTGGTATTTTTTGTTGTTGTTGCAGTTTGGCCGGGACCGGGTTTGAACCCACAACCCTCGGTATATGGGGCCGGCGCCCTACCCACTAAGCCACAGGCGCCACCCACTTGATGCAATTTTGAGCTATCCTTTTGGACCCTGTAGATTCTAGAGAGATCAAAGATAAATTAGGCTCCCCCCCTCAAAAAAAAATGCTTCGCTGATTAGTTTTTTTTTTTTTTTCACATCAAAACAACTGGGAAAGAATCTGTCCTCCCTCGCACTGCTTCATAGAACCCCTCCTGCCTTTCCCCTTTTCTAGCACTTCGCATTGATGTCCTCCTCTTTTCATCTGCTAACCCAGCTGCGCTTCAGTCTTAAGGATCTCTTTCTTCCCTGGCCCTCTTTAGCGGGCTTCCTGTGTGTTCCGGGCACAGTGCCTAGGTTCAGGAATATTCCTGCGTCAAAAGCAAAATTAAACTCCTCTAGCGAACAGAAGGTGGTCTGACAACAGATGTTCAGCCAAATTTATTAATTGGTACTCGCTATAAATGTTACTTTTCACAATACTACCAAGGCATATCTTAGAGTTGGATTGGGTTCCAAATTCAGCACCAGAACGAAAATCGCATTACTCACCACCCTTCAGCATCCCCAGCAGTGTGGAGGGGGACGGGAAGTGGAAATGTATACAACTTTGTAGTAACCCTATGCTGTTAAAAACCGCCTGGCTGAACCTAAAAAGAATGAAAATGGGTGTAGATCTTTGGGTATCGGAACCATACTGCCTTCGAGAACACAAGCTCCCCAATACTGAACTGACTTCTGCCTTCTTAGCCGCAGCAGCCTGTTGTTACAGTATTCATTTCAGTGAGCATTAAAGGAGTGAGTGGCACCACACCTTGCCTGGGGGCAAGTGGTGAAGCGACGCGCTTCCAGAGTCAGCAAGGGTGCAGATCATTGTATGCCAGCCCCGCTCGCCTGAGACACGCGGAATCCGTCCCGGGCGTGGACGACATTCCTCCCAGGCTCCAGTGGCCCCCGGCGTCTCAAGCCCCTGGCGGTGACTGCACCCAGCCCTTCTGCAACCTGGCCACGCTGCCCGACGAAACCCCGCCCCGAGAAAAGCCGCTCCGCCACCTAACCCGTCACTCACGCGGGCTGCCCAATGGTGGCGGGCGGGGCGGGCCGGCACGGGGCGGGGCCGGTGTGCCGTACGCCGTGCGCCGGAGCTTGTGGCGTCAATGCGCCAGCCGTGTCCATGGAGAGAGGTTGAGGTTGCCGAGCTCCGGCCCGAGGCACCTGGGCGCCGGAGTGGCGAAGATGTCGGCTTCCTTAGTCCGGGCCACTGTCCGGGCTGTGAGCAAGCGGAAGCTGCAGCCCACCCGGGCCGCTCTCACACTGGTAAGTGCCTGTGGCGTTCGGCCAGGCCTGTGACTTTGTAGGTCACGGCGACTGGATTCGGGGCCACAAGGGTCAGGCATTCGGGTACCGGGGTCGCTCCGCCTCGCCGTCTCTTTCCCTTTTTATCCCCAGATGGAGCAATCAACAAACCCCGGACTGGGTTGCTGAGGGGACCCAGGCGGCCCGGAACTACGTTTCCCAACAGGCCGTGCGGCGGCCGCGTGCAGTGAAAGAGAGGACCGGGAGGCCGGGCGGTGGGTGTCAGCGAGGCAGCCCCCCTCGAGGCAGTGAGCCTCGAGCCTCCTCCCAGCAGAAGCTGTGGGGTAGCTCCAGTGGCTTGCAGATTGAGACATTTCAGGGCTGGGAATATCTGGATGACCCAGGAACCCTCCCCTCTAGATGCGTGGGGAGGGACGAAGCTCTCCGAAGGACAACAATGTCAGTGCGGTGAGCGTCAGCGGAGAAGGGAGCACAGCGGTAACAAAGCACCCGGCCCTTACCAAGCTCCAGGCTGCGGCGTACAAAACGTTACTCCCCTTGACCTGGGTGGCGGAGGTTTTTGAAACAACCTTTGTGCCTCCAGCAATCCTTGGGTCGTGCAGAGGACAAAAGACAAGATTTCCACCCTGAGTGAATTTGTTCTATTTTCTGGGTAAAAGGTCAAACATACTCAAAGGGGCAGCACAGTATAAATCACAGATGCTTGAATTAATCGTGCTTACTGTATACTGCACTGTGCAGTTTTTTGGTTAAAAGAACATCTACATAATACAAAATTGGCCATCGTAATGGATTTAGTGGCTTTTAGGACGTTCACAGTGTTGTGCAACTGTCATCTCTAATTCCAAAAGACTTTCACCTCAATAGGAAAATTTAGGATCAGTTCAATTCTTTTCACACACACCCCAGTCTTAGTTAAGAAGGCTTCTTGTGGGATCATTCACCAAGAGAGAGGAAAAAAATGATTTAAACTGATTAATGGGATCTATTTCATTAGGGCCTATTGCCAGAATATTAGTTGTGGCAAAAAAAAAAAAAGTCGTGATTGGAGGGAGAATTTACTTGTATGATAGAGCAGTGTGTTAGGCCTTTGAGATTATTCTGATTTATACATATGGTATGTGCCTTGTGCTAATCAGTACTAGTAGCATACTGATTAGATATCATTACTATATTATTTTTCTTCTGTATTGCAAATACACCATGAAATCTAGAATTGTCCAAGATCTTAAGAATTAGAGCACACCACCCCTCCTTTGCGTCTCTCTCTTTTTTTTTTTTGCCAGGGCTGGGTTTGAACCCACCACCTCTAGCATATGGGACTGGCACCCTACTCCTTTGAGCCACAGGCGTCGCCCCACGTCTCTTTTCAATCACAGTGAAAATTACTCAGAATTCATAATAAGTTTTTCACTGGTAAGGCAAGATCCAGAAAGAGTGGGAAGGTGTGCGGGCTATTTTTTGTCTTTTCTTTCTCTGTCACTGTTTGCCTTGCCTTGTTACCACTTCCTTGAGAATTTGAGTCATCCCCTCTGCATTCCTTCTTGTCAGAAGTTTATCAAGACCTACTGTGTTTTAGGACAAGAAATGAGTTGTACACTTCCCACTCTGCAGGAACACAGATACAGGCCAAGCCACAGGCTTGATCTCTTTCCACGTTTATTCTGTTTTGCTTCAGTACCTGTTAAAGCAGTTCACATGGCTCAGTCAGTGTTGTCTGGCTGAACTGTTCTGATTAACTATTGTCTGAACTCATCTTATTTAATGTTATAGCTAACTTTAGCAGCTCCATTCCCTATGATCTTTCTTAGTACCTGGAAGAAAAAAAATGCATCAATGCTGCTTTCCACCACAGTCTATGTTAGTGGGCTTGCAGTCATTTTAGTCCTAGCATTTGTACCCTAGTCCCAAGATACTGTGGCATGAATTTGTGTATGCTGTTTGTTCTTAGGGGCACCTGGACTTTACTGTGAAGTGCACAAACAGGTGATCCAAGACCTAACGAGTTGACACAGATAAAAGCAAACACAAATAGAGATAATACAGTAAAACTGATGAGAAGAGGTAAATGTTAATTGGATATATAAATTTTGACACCAGGGATAAGACATGGTGCAACATTTGAAAAGATCTGCACCTATAGAGTCAAGCAGAGGTCAATAGAAGGTGAGGAAAAGTAATAGATGACATGAAAACATGATAAAGTGTTGTCAGCACCAAATTATCTGCATTAATTGATGTTAAACCTCAAGAGACTTAATGGTTTGTTGGAGAGAAGGGCTTAGACAAATGAAGACCATGAAACTTCAGGCAAACTAGTGATGATTTCTTGGTGGAAAGCTTCAAGGCTCCAACTCAACACATGAATGGGAGTATCCTTGGACACCTGCAGAGAACATACAAGGATCCCCACCACCACCACCCCTACAATTTCATTACATATCCAGGAATTGACAAGTGGAATTTATGGCAGCCAGAGTAAGATAGGATTTTAAAGCCTGAAGAGTGAAGCCTCCTGGCAGAAATGTTTATTTCCATCATTGTACAAGTCAGGATTAGTGCAATCTTAATTTAGGATTAGTGGTGGGACATAGCCATGTTATTTTTGAATTGTGTACCAAAGCATCCTTGGGTTAATACATTTTTGGTAGGGAAGGGGTGGAGATGGGGTCTTTCTCTGTCTCCTAGACTAGAGTGCAGCCATGTCATTATAACTCACTGCAACCTCAAACTCCTGAGCATGGATGATCCTCCTACGTCACCCTCCTGAGTAACTAGGACTGACTGCAGGTTCATGCCTCCATGTTCAGCTGACTTTTACTGTTTTTGTTTTTGTTTTAGAGAGACATTGTCTTGCTTTGTTGCCCAGGCTGTTAGGGAATTTCTGACCTCAAGCAATCCTGCTTCAGCCTCCTACAGTGCTAGGATTACAGGCATGACACTGCCCACCTAGCTGGCTTGACATTCTAGTGGAATAAGGAGCTGTGTATTAAGTCATTGGACTAGAATCAGAACTTTTAGAATAGTGACCCAACTTCAAGATATGTATGAAGGCATACATATGTGAAGGCAATTTAGGAGATATGTTACACAGGAAGCATTAGAAGTAGCCTAACAGTGAGAGTGGCAGAGAGAAAGAACATTAGACACTTGTTGGGGGAAGTATTGTATATTGTAAATACTGGTATTTTTAAAAAAAGAAAATTTGAATTGTAACTCTTTATTCTTTAATCTTTAATACCTAAAGCACAGAATAGTAATAAAAAGATGAGCCATATAAACCATTAAACCCTGGAGAAGATATTCAGTAAGTGGTGAGTGCATGGCATTTTTATTACCATGTATCAAATGAGAAAAATGAATGTTACAATTTTGTTCATGTTAGTTATATACATGGTCTGACAATTGAGTTCACAAACTTACTCTAGAAGAAATGCTAAGTACCTCATTACTGAACATCCCTACTGTCACCTTCAAAGTACACCCCTTGGGAAGCTATGCGCTGACACTAGTGCCTTCTGTACCCTTCAAAGTAGTTTTTGGACTCTTTCTGGAGTGACCATCAAAGCTCTTGTCATACAGGGCCTCACAATTAAGTTCTCAAACTTGTCACTGTGTACTTACATTGGCAGCACTGTACACCCAACTCAGTAAGGTGTTATAACCTTGCTGTATCAGTGTCTCACAGCTATGTTCGTGTTGACTTAGGTTGGTGTCTTGCTGAGTAGTGTTCATTATTATTACATGTTTTCTGTGTGCTGTACAATAGCTCTGGTCATTCCAGATAGAGTTCCAAAATTGCTTTGAATGGTGGACTAGGTGTTGGTATTGGTGCATGGCTTCCCAAGGGCAGTACTTCAAAGGTTACCATAGAGATATTCAGCAATGAGGTATGTGGCACTTTTTCTAGGATGAGTTCATGACTTGTTAGACCTTGTAAGTATGCATGTGTGTACAAATAGAAAATGCCAAAAACGGAGCACCACCATAATGCCAGCCCATAGCTGTTCAAAAATGGGTTTAAGAAAAATTACTGTACCTTGTCCATTGCCTATGTCTTATTTTTGTTGTTTTGTTTTGTTTTGCTTTGAGACAGAGTCTCACTTTGTTGCCCAGGCTGGAATGAAGTGGTACTGTCACAGCTCACTGTACCTTTGTCCTGCCTCTGCTTCCTCCTGAGTAACTGGGACTATAAGCACCTGCCAGTTGACTGTTTCTTTTTTTTGTTTTTGATAGTCTCATTTTGTCGCCCTCGGTAGGGTACTGTGGCGTCACAGCTCATAGCAACCTCAAATTCTTAGGCTCAGACAATTCTCTTGCCTTAGCCTCTCAAGTAACTGGGACTACAGGCGCCTACCACAACGCCCTACTATTTTAGAGATAGGGTCTGGCTCTTGCTCAGGCTGGTCTGGAGCTTCTGGGTTCAAGCGATCCACTAACCTTGGTCTCTCAGAGTGCTAGTACTGGCCAATTGACTGTTTCTTTGCTGCTTTTTTCCCCAAAAAATTTCATGCTGATTTTTTATTTTTTTAACAGGTAAAAATGAAAATTTCCTGGGGAAATAAGGAAATAAATTATTGAGGATGAAATGGCATTGGATAAAATAAATATGTGTTGCTATGAAGTAGTGAAAATACATGTTCATCTACAGCATTTTCCAGTAATTTTAACAAAAGAAACATCCTGGAAAAAATTTTTTTAAAAATTGGGCCAAAATATCTTAAAGTTAATTTTCTCACTTTAATGATTCATGTTCCCAGGGTCTAACAAAAACAGATTAAAACACATCATATTTCAGTTGGCTTCAAGAATCCCTTACATTTTAAAACATGGGTCAAATTTCAAGTGAGCTGTGGTCATTAATTGCACATAGATTTCTTTTTTTTTTTTTTTTTTGAGACAGAGCCTCAAGCTGTCCCCCTGGGCAGAGTGCCGTGGCATTACAGCTCACAGCAACCTCCAATTCCTGGGCTCAAGCGAGTCTCCTGCCTCCGCCTCCCAAGTAGCTGGGACCACAGGCGCCCGCCACAACGCCGGGCTATTTTTTGGTTGCAGCCGTCATTGTTGTTTGTGGGGTCTGGGCTGGGGATTCGAACCCGCCACCTTAGGTGTACGTGGCTGGTGCCTTAGCCGGTTGAGCCATAGGCGCCGGGCCTGCACATTGATTTCTTGAGAAAGTTTGAGTTTTTAGTTGTTCTAGGGAATGTATTGATACTGGAAAGCTGCTAGGCCCTGCAGCATACTGTTTAGTTGAAGGTGGGTGTATGCTATTTTCCAGATCAAGTTTATCTAAGGGCACAAAGCTGTCAAAATATGGGAATAGAAAAAAGTAGATACAGAAAGTACTTTTTATGTAATATCGAGAATTAAAAAAAAAAAAGAAATCCCAAGTATTCTCTATATGATTAGGCTGACTTTTTCCCTTAGTTGAACACTCATGTAGATTATCTCTCACTAGTAACTCAATATTGTTTACTTTTCACTTGACACAAAAGACACTTTGGTTCCTATAGCAGTAGCATCATAGGCACACAGATTCTTGTTTAACATTACTTTTCTCCTAAGAGCCTTTCATTTTAAGATGTGACATTTGTGCTGAGTAGACCATTGTGAATTGCTTTCATGTACTATGTTTAAGTGTTTTCTTCCAATACTTGGAGAAAGAGAGAAATATATTATTTTGTGAAACTAAATTAGATAATTTAGAAAACCATTGGGAGATAAAAATTCTGGTGCTGGTAAACTGAGTAGTGTGAGAGCTCCATTTGTTTAGATCAGCGGTTCTCAATCTGTGGGTCATGACCCACGGGAACTGTATTAAAGGGCCGCAGCATTAGGAAGGTTGAGAACCCCTGGTTTATATCATGCCATGGTGCATATTTTTAGTAGAGATAGGACCTCATTATGTATGATATTGCTAAGGCTGGTCTCAGACTCCTCTCCTCAAGCAGTCCTGCTTCAACATTCCAAAGTGCTAGGAGCCACCACAAAGGCCTGCTTTGCCTTTTTAAAAAATGTATCAGAAATCTCTTTGTATTTGACAAAATTAATGTATAAGTACATTAATTTCTTCAGCATGCATATTGGAGATTATGATCATGGAAATTTACCAGTGGCAGTTAAGAAAGTTAACTTTTACTGGCACTCATTTAGAAGGCTAAATGAGGCTCGGCGCCTATAGCTCAACCGGCTAAGGCGCCAGCCACGTACACCTAAGGTGGGGGGTTCGAATCCCCAGCCCGGACCCGCCAAACAACAATGACAGCTGCAACCAAAAAATAGCCGGGCGGTGTGGCGGGCGCCTGTGGTCCCAGCTACTTGGGAGGTGGAGGCAGGAGACTCGCTTGAGCCCAGGAGTTGGAGGTTGCTGTGAGCTGTGATGCCACAGCACTCTACCCAGGGGGACAGCTTGAGGCTCTGTCTCAAAAAAAAAAAAAAAAAAGAAGGCTAAATGAGCACTTTTCCTTAAAAATAATTTTTTAAATAAATTAATTCTGTCAGTATTTGAAGTTGGTATTTTGTGATTTTAAAGGGAAAAAAGCACCATAATTCTGCTCTTAACAGATATATATATATCTATACCATATATATATATATATATATTTTTTTTTTTTTTAAATTTTTATTGTAGTTGTTGTTTAGCAGGCCCAGGCTGGGCCCGAACCCACCCACCCCCATGTATGTGGCTGGCTCCATAACCTCTGAGCTATGGCTGCTGAGCCTGTTTTACAGTTTTTAAAAATGCTGGTCTCAACTTTCTATTGGCCATCTATTGGGTTTATACTCCCAGCACAGGCTTTAGTTATGGCTATAGTTTACCAGTAAGTCATAGCTCATAATAATCAGGCTCTGGGACTTCATAAACCAATAAAATGTTAGTACAAAAAACTGGAGGGTTAGCGCAGCATTACCATCTATAGGAGCTAATAAAGTAGGAAGAATGTAATCTGTTCTCTCATCATTGTAATACCAATTGACTTATGTGGAGCTCTTTGTGCTTGGCCCAGCCTTGAATGCTTTTGGGGAATTTGAATATTTAATCCTCACAAGAATCCTGAAGGGATTTTTATCTTCATTGTACCAGTAAGGGACTAAAAGTCACTCACTTAACATGACTGCCCTTGAAGCGCAGCTAGAAAGTGGACCAGGAATATCCTAAAACCGACCGACTGTTTCCAGCAGCTCCTTCCAAGAAACTGGGGTTGGTAACTCCAACCTATATACACACAGAACACTGTGGCCTTTCTCATTTTGAAGCCCCCTGGGCTAGGTTAAACAGCTGTTTCTTGAGAAACAGCTCCTCCCTGTTATTTCTATGGTTGGCTTAGTTCTGCCCATATGAATGTCCTGACATGCTGGTTTAGTCCACATTTAAAAATCTGTGGGACAACTAATATTTATAAACAGAAGTAAAAGATAATTTCAAAAAAAAAAACAGATCATGCCAAATCTTATAGATAATAGAAAAAGAAATACTTCAAAATCATTTTACTTAATCTGAATACACCTGATATTAAAATTGGAGAAAATGTTATTATAAAGGGGAAATTACAAATATATTTCACTTATAAATATTAGTTGTCTATTTTTTTGAGACTTCGAAAAAAACGAAATAAGAAGTTAACTGATCAAAGTATTCTATAATAGACATACTTCAATCTGACAATGTGAATGTTACTTTCTTTGCATTATTACTATTATTATTGCTTAATATTTCATTGCAGCAATTGTCTGATTTCTTTTCTGAATATTTATCTTCATTCATTCTTTATGAGGTTTTTGTTCTCAGTCCTTATGTCAAATATTATTATTGTCATTAAATTTAGCCTTTTTAATTCTGTGAAGACAAAAGTGGAAACCTAATATACATATGTATAAGTAAGAAAAATAAATAAATTAAAAATAAAAATCTGTGGGAGCGTTTGTAGGACTGGCATGAGAAGCATACCCTTGATTAGTTTATGCTGGTAACATTCTTTCCTGGAGCTATACATTTTGATGGATTTGAAATGGATTGTGAGTAAGAAAAATAGCAACAGGATTAATAATCAATAGGAAACACAATGGAAGAAGGTTGGCCTTCCCAGGGAGGCGCTTGATGCTGGGCATACAGTAGGTGCACAAACTAGATGCTAGCCAGAAAAATTACATTTGCGATCTGAGTTGTTAATACCACAGAAAGTATGACAGGGGCTAACCTGGACCAGGAAGCAAGATTAAAAGGATGTTGCTAGCAGATTTTTTTTTTATTTTATTTTATTTATTTTTTTTTTTTTTTGAGATAGAGTCTCTGTCACCCCAAGCTAGAGTGCACGTAGCTCACAGCAACTTCAAATTCTTGGGCTCAAATGATCCTCATGCCTCATACTCCCAAGTAGCAAGGACTACAGGTGCCCCCCACAACACCTGGCTGGTTTATCTATTTTTAGTAGAGATGAGGTCTCTTGCTCAGGATGGTCTGGAACTCCTGAGTTCAAGCAGTCCACCCACCTCAGCCTCCCAAAGTGCTAGGATTACACCACGCCTTTTAAAGCCACCACGCCTAATGCTAGCAGATAAGAGTAAAAATAAAGAAGGTACTTTGGATTGAAAAGAATTTATGCGTTTGTGTATAAAATCCACATGTACTTTGGTAAGAATGAAACATAAATTTGTCTCATGATTTTACTAAAGACAGTCTTGAATAACTTAAAGACTAGTAAATCCTAGGCTTTGAAGAATGTAGGTTTTGTAGCTAAAAACGTAATGTTTTCTTTTTCTCAGACACCTTCTGCAGTGAACAAGATAAAACAACTTCTTAAAGATAAGCCTGAACATGTAAGTAAAAACAGTGAAATAATGAAATGTTGGGAGGGAGGGGGGAGAGGGTGGAGGGAGAGGGATTCGAGGGTTCACTTCTGTGGTTCATCTTGCAAGGGTACAAGTGAATCTTTCTATGAGTAGAATATGAATGTTTCAACATAATAACTAAGAAAGTTACAGGAAGGCTATGTTAACCAGTTTGATGGAAGTGTCTTGGATTGTGTGTGAAAACACCACACTGTACCGCCAAAGTGCATCAATGTACACAGTTACCATTCAATAAAAAAAAAAAAAAAGAAATAATGAAATGTTGAAGTTGTATTTTCAGATGAATTTATCTTGTGATAAACAATATACTTTCATTAGAAGGTTTTATTTAAAAAGTAAAATGGGCTCATGGTTTTAAAAAAACTCAAATAATACTAAAGGATGTTTAATGAAAAGGAAGTCACTCTACCCCAGATACTGCCAAGAAGCAACCTCTTCAGTGTCCATCCAGAGACAGTCTTAACACTTGATGTGGCTAGATCAGGGTTTCTCATCCTCCACACTGTTGATGCTTTAGGCTGGGCTGTATGATGTTTGGTGGCATCTCTGGGCTCTACCCACTAGGTGCCAGTAGCCACTCCTCCAGAATTGTGACAACCAAAAAGGTATCTGGGGGATCTGTTGGCCTGCCTTATACTTGTTAATCTCGTGGGTATCTCTATTTTCTTAAATAGACGAGAGCATACCACATGTGGTGTGGTTACATTTTGCTCTTTGTCCCCAATGATGTAGGTAGAAAATCTTTCCACAGCATTATATAAAGCTGCTTCCCCCGTTTTTATGGCTTCATATATAGTATATTCCATTGAGCAAGTTTGATTTCTTTAGTTCCCAAGATTCAAGGTAGTTGGGTGGTCTTCATTCAGTGTTGATGCAGCCATCAGTCAGCTTCTGTTTATTTTAGCGGCCATAGCGTGCCAGATCCATTGTTCCAGACCTATAAAAATGACTTGGTACACCTATAGAATCTATTTCTGGACATAGAATTGTTGAGTAAGGTCTGTGTATATCACCTTAATCACAGTACTTTTAGAGTATGGAGCTGTTTCTGGGTTCCTTTGCATAAGCCATATTAAAGTGTAATGGGAGTTCTCAAACTTGCCTTCTAAAAAGGCAAATTCACTCAATTTGAATAAACTAATGGCTAGACTGTAAATTGACAAATGAAACAGGAATTTAGCTTTGGAGATTTGAGGGATAATGGCTCATATTGACATGAAAAGGACTAATTTATAACAGAAACAATTCCTTTTCCAAACCTCATTTGTGTAAACCTGTAGTGTCGCATGCTTTTAAGTGTCTGTATCCATTCCTAATACATATTTGAAATTCAGCTTGCTTAAGACTTCTTGTTTACAAAGATAAAAACATGTTAAATGCTTCTGTGCTTCAGAATTCTGTCATTTATCATTCTGAATACACGAAAATCCCTTACACATTCTCTAAGCAGTCACTCTGAAGGTGAATAAAATTGTGATTCTGTTTCCTTATTGTTCAGGGACAGAAGAGACTACTCTATAAATGCTTTGGTTTATGAAAACTCCTAGGCATCTTAACATTCTGACTCATACCCTTCACCAAACTTCTTCCCATATTATAGTTGCTTTCCTGAAGCAAGCACACACTGCTGCTGAGTGTCAGAAGTATTTGGAGAAAAGAAATGGATATGTGTCTGTATTAAACATGTATAGACTTTTCTTCTTGTCATTGTTCCCTAAACAATACGGTATAGCAACTACCATATAACTACAGTAGACCCTCCGTAATTAACCACTTCCTGAAGTTGACCTAATTTCGTAGACCAGACATGCACCACATGTACGTGTCAGTACAGTAGCCCTAGTTCCATATATTGAGCATCTTGTTACGGTCCCGTGGGTGGTCAGCTCACAGAGATTCTACTGTATTTACATAGCATTTACCAGCATTTATTATATTGTAATAGATATTATAAGTAATCTAAAGGTGAGTTAAGGTATACAGGAAGATGTGTATAGGTTATACATAAATACTAAGCCATTTTATATAAAGAGCTTGAGCACCTGCAGATTTTAGTATCCAAGGAGGGTCCTGGAACTCTCGGATACTAAGAGACAACTGTACTTAAATGAAAAGGCATCAGGCTTCAAAATAGAGAACTTAGGCAGCTATTAGAAAATTGCATTAATGTAAACACTTGTATTTTAATGGTACTGTTTGGTCACTTTTTAAACTTTTGGCATCTGTATTGATTGTAGTCTTTTCCTTTCTGGTATATAAGAACATTTATGCATGTGTACCCTAGAATTTTGCCCCCATGTAGAAGTAAAATTGCCAGATGATGGATGGCCTATGAACCCTGGTTAACCCTAAACATAGGGAAACGTCCAGAGAACATCTCACATAATGAGGTGGAACCAAACAATTTTAAGAAAGTTCTTTTCTTAGAGAGAGGCACCTCTGCTATCAGACACTTTCTAATATAACTGTTTAACGTATACTACTTTTGGGGGGGGGGGCTGGGCTGGGTTTGAACGTGCCACCTCCAGTATATGGGGCCAGCACCCTACTCCTTTGAGCCACAGGCGCTGGCCTAATGTTATACTACTTTAAAACTAAGTTTATATTTTCAATTCTTTTTCAGGTAGGCGTGAAAGTCGGTGTTCGAACTAGAGGGTGTAATGGTCTTTCTTACACCCTAGAATATACAAAAACAAAAGGAGATTCTGATGAAGAAGTTGTTCAAGACGGTGAGATTTTCCTTTCCTTTGTTTTTTCTTTCTTCTTGTTTTCTAGCCACCCCCATGTGAGGAAAGATGGTGAATTTTTAACACACTTTTTCTGGGCACTTTGTTTTGCCTAAAAGTTTTAGTCTTACACACTGTGAGGTAAAGAGTAATAATAATGGTAGGAATAATGTTAATTGTTGTGAGGAGTGCATCCTTGGATGATTTCATGTTGTGTACACATGACAGAGTAGACAGAGTAGTCATATAAACCTAGAGGATGTGGCCTTTCCTCACCTGTGTAAGCATTTTGCTCCTGGCCTACAGTCCTGCACAGCATGTGATGTGCTGAGTCCTGTAGGCAGTTTCACCGCCATGATAAGTAAGTGTGTATCTAAACATAGAAAAGGGACAGTAAAATATAAAAATGGTATGCCTACAGAGGGCATTTACCGCGTGAATGGCATTCAAAGGACTTGAAGTTGCTCTGGGTAATCCATCGAGTGAGTGGTGAGTGACTGTGAAGGTGTAGGACATTACTGTGCAGTCCTGTAGATTACATAAACACTGTACCCTTAGGTTGCACTAAGTTTATTTTAAAATGTTGCTTTTTTTCAAAAATAACTGGCTTACTGTAACTTTTTTACTTTATGAACTCTTAAACTTACGTAGTTTTTTGACTCTTAATAACACTTAGTATAAAACACAAACTTATTATTTTCTTATCGTTATTTATAAGCTTTTTTCCATGTAAAAATTTTTTTTATAATCCTGTTTATTACAAACTAAAATGCAAACACACACATTAGCCTAGGCCTACACAAGGTAAGGATTATCAGTATCACTGCCTTCTGCCTTTGCATCTTGTCCCACTGGAAGGTCTCCAGGGACAATAACTCACATAGAGCTCTCTAAGTAGAAGGAGTAGATGCTTATTAAAGATGATAAAAATTTTAATACTGTAAATACATAAACTAGTAACATAGTTATTGTCATTATCAAGCATTATGTACTGTACATAATTTTATCTGCTAGACTTTTCTGTGGCAGTGCAGTTAGGTTTCTTTGCCCCAGCATCTCCACAAACATGTGAGTAATATATTGTACTATGATGTTACCACAGCTGCATCAAGAGGTGGGTAAGAATGTTTCAGCTCCATTATAATCTTATGAGACCACCATTATATGTGTGGTCCATCATTGATCAAAATGTCATTCTGCATATTATAACTGTATTCTAAAATCTGAAATTCAGAAGATTTCTGGTCCTAAGCTGCAATATCAACTCATGTTTTGAGGAATTCTGTATTTCCAAATTTTATTAAAAATGTTAATTTTTAGGCTGGGCGTGGTGGCCCACACCTGTAACCCTAGCACTCTGAGAAGCGTAGGTGGGAGGATCCCTTGAGCTCAGGAGTTTTCTGTTTGCTTCTACCCTCTCCTGCCATGAGATAATCTGATAAAACTTGTCTAAAACAAGGTAGATGATGCTAGAGTGTTGGAAGAACTTGAACGTCCATGAGTTTTGCAGTGTTGGTTTTGTGTGCTGAGAGTATGCTCTTTGCTACCTTGCGGCCTTTCCCTACATGGGAGAATTAGGCCTGGATTCTTAAGTGTGCTTTCATCTTGTTAAACTGAAATTGCTAACCACTAAAAACATTTTTTAAATATATATCTAAATTGTTATTTTAAAAATCAACTCATAAACCTTATGGTTTTCATCTAAAAGAAAAGGAGATTTAATAATTCTATATAGTTTATATTTGGGTAATGAGTGAATTTCTTTTCTTTTTTTTTTTTGCAGTTTTTTTTTTTTTTCTGGCCTATAACTCAAACAGACCTAATATTATACTGATTGGTCATCATTGTCTTCTTTTTCTTTCTTTCTTTTTTTTTTTAAAGGCAGACTCCACTCTGTCGCCTTGGGTAGAGTGCCATGGCATCATCCTACCTCACAGCAACCTCAAACTCTTGGGCTCAAGCAATCCTCTTGCCTCAGCCTCCCAAATAGCTGGGAGTACAGGCATGAGCCACCGTGCCTGGCTAGTTTTTCTATTTTTAGTAGAAACAGGAGTCTCACTCTTGCTCAGGCTGGTCTCGAACTCCTGAGCTCAAGCAATCCACCTTCCTTGGCCTCCAGTGCTAGGATTACAGATGTGAGCTACCGCACCCAGCCAATTAGTCTTCTTAAAATAACCCTATTCTATCATGGTCATTTATATCTCTTAAGTTTACCATTGTATTGAGTGCATAGATGTTGTTGCAGGTTTTCACAAATGTTATTGACTCCATCTTTACAAAATTGTCACTGAGAATATGCGCATATTCCTCATATTGTAAATGAGACAAATGAGTGAAGTATAGTGAAAGGCACATTTTAGTTTTATACAGAATTGTGGAATTTATGTGTGTAAACTGTCTACCCTAATGTAATTATCTTTGACATAGTGCGGGACAGAGAAGGCAGACAGGAAACTGAGTTCAATCCCTTAAGGAAATAATGGAATATATTCAGTATTTTGACTTTGGTAGCTACTATTTAAAATTCACTTGTACCCACGAATGGATTAATAAATTGTGGTGTATGTACACCATGGAATATTATGCAGCCTTAAAGAAAGATGGAGACTTTACCTCTTACATGTTTACATAGATGGAGCTGGAACATGTTCTTCTTAGCAAAGTATCTCAAGAATGGAAGAAAAAGTATCCAGTGTATTCAGCCCTACTATGAAACCAATGTATAGGTTTCTTATGAAAGCTATAACCCAATTATAGCCCAAGAAGAAGGGGAAAGAGGAGAAGAAGGGGAGGGGAGGAAAGAGGATGGGTGGAGGGAGGGTAATTGGTGGGACCACACCTACGGTGCATCTTACAAGGGTACATGTGAAATTTACTAGGTATAGAATATTAATGTCTTAACACATAACTAAGAAAATGCTGTGAAGGCTATGTTAACCAGTTTGATGAAAATATTTCAAATTGTATATAAAACCAGCACATTGTACCCTGTGATTACATTAACGTCCCAGCTGTGATTTTTTTTTTTTTTGGAGACAGAGCCTCAAGCTGTCACCCTGGGTAGAGTGCTGTGGCATCACAGCTCACAGCAATCTCCAACTCCTGGGCTCAAGTGATTCTCCTGCCTCAGCCTCCCTGCCACAACACCTGGCTATTTTTTGGTTGCAGCCAACATTGTTTGGCTGGCCTGGGCTGGATTCAAACCCGCCAGCTCAGGTGTATGTGGCTGGCACCTTAGCTGCTTGAGGCACAGGTGCCGAGCCCACAGCTATGATTTAATAAAAAAAAATAAATAAATAAAGTTTACTTCTGCTTTGAATCAGCAGGTTCCAAAAGGCTTTATATGACACATGTTTTGTTTTCCCCAAGGAGTGAGAGTATTCATTGAAAAGAAAGCACAGCTAACACTTCTGGGAACAGAAATGGACTATGTGGAAGACAAGTTATCCAGTGAGTTTGTCTTTAATAACCCAAACATCAAAGGAACTTGTGGCTGTGGGGAAAGCTTTAATATCTGAAACCTGAGGACTCCTTTGGCTATTAGCTCCAGCAACACTCATGGATGCCTTGGGGCTTACTGAAGAAATCATGTGACTGTCACCTGCTCAATGTGTGGCTGCCTTGTAAGGAAAATAAAGTGATGCATTTTGAAAATGAAGCTAGTGTGTTAGATTCAGGAAGAAGTGATATTTGGATTCTCCGTAGGGGATAAAAGATGAAATGCCATTTCTCTCTTTGGATTATTTTTCTTTTGTGGTAAAGAAAGAAGTCCTACCCTGCACTTAACTCTTTCTTGTACCCTTTTTTTTAGAGTCACTTTTATTGGATTTGGCCTTCCTGGGCACCCATCAGTCTGTTCATGAAATGGACTGAATGGCTTGAATGTGCATCTCCCCGCATTTTTCCCAATTAAATTGGTGTCTCCTAAAATTCAGAAATAGGAAGTCCTGTCTGCTGGTAGTAGCGTGGTGGTACATTATTTTTTCACCCTATTTTGCATAACCTGTTTACATTTTTATCAAAAATTTCATTGTTGGGTGTAAATTTGCATGCCCTTTAACAGTACAGACAAAGTATTTTCTTGAACTGTAGTGATGGTAGCAAATACTTCATCCATTTGTTTCTAAATCCATTTTATTTGCCACCCTAAATGTCCACACCAAATGAGATCTCGGGCTGACTTTGACTCTTTTAGTTGAAAAGTCTCTCAAAAGCCATTTAGCCCATCCCACTCAGTTCTGTACATGAGGACACCAGTGGGCTTTTGTCTACCCTCAGGGGTGAGTGGGAACTCCACCACTTTCCCCGTCCTAGTGCCGTCCCCTCTGAGACAGTCTGTTAAGGTAAACGGTGATCTGGCTTTTTTTTTCTGGTCAACATACGGATAGAATTTCTTTTTAATTTGATGAAGATCATATTAGTTTTATTTTGAGAAGAATCTTATTTTAAAACTCTTTTATGTGAATTACCATCTTGTTTCTTTAAACTTTGAAACTGGTTTATACTACCAGGGAAGACATTGAGGCAACCCAGAATTACTGGGAATGTAGTCATAATTGTGAAGAAAAACCTAGGGGTGTTTTCTTAAAATTCCCAATATGCGCACACTTTCTGGTTCCTCAGTCCAATTGGTGAAGTTTTTAAACAATATTTTAGCCTAACATTTTTGTCATCAACATTTCTTTTGAAAGTGCTCCTTTTGACACTTAATTATTGATTTTCCTGAGTTTGACATATTAAATATTCTGTGAGATGACATGTATATTTCTCCTGAAAGCTGATTCTCACGAATTTGAGTAGCTGAGTTCTTTTGTTTGTTTTTATTTACTAAAATACCTGGCACACAATGCACCAAAACCTAGAGTGGTAGTTTTATGTAAATGCTCATGACTTTGTATCATTAATATAATTGTTGATCCACTTATAATTTGTGCAATACTGTATGTATGTAGAGAGTTATGAATAAAAAAATAAGTGGTCTCTTTGTGATTATAAAATTGCTTTTCTTGTTGAGGGAAGGGGTTGGGATAGTAGCTCCTGAAGCTACTGATGAATAACTGCTGGACTTTCTGCCCAGCTGTCATGCTTCTAGGCATCTTCTCTGCCTGACTTTGCTGTTGCCAGAGTCTTAGCTGCTGTTCTATGCAGCCCTGCCCTGGAGAGACCATGTTGGACAGCTCTGGTCTCCCTGGTGTCCTTAGACTCGCTGTCTTCCCTTGGGACCGTGAAGGAAGCACCAACCAAGCTGCTCCCTAAAGAGGAGAGAACATTATGCCCACCAAGAATGCTTTGTCTCCACGCTTTATCCTCCCCTCTCCCAGGAAGGTTCTTAGCAGCTCATGTCAGGCACAGCCATGAGTGCCTGCTTTCCACTGGTCATCAGAGACAAGAGGTCCTGACCTGGATGGAGGTCTTGGAGTTGAGAGAGGAGACACACCAGTGTCAGCAGGGCAAGTGTTGTGCATACTTGCTTCACACTGGAGCTGTTCGAAGTTATATCATCTTCACAACAATCCAGGAAAGTAAGTGTGATAACTGTCTTTTTCTTAAATGAAAAACCAGAGCACACCTTGAATAAACATTTCCCTAAGGTGACAACACACTAAGTGGCTGAGTCAGAGCCACACCCTTGCCCTGCTACAGAGGCTATGCTCTAGCAGTTGGGCCACTCTTCTACCTGCTAAGATAAGAACTGATGGGGTATGCATCTTTAAGGTGTCCTGGAGGCCGTGGCCCCTGAATAAACAGTACTATAGAGGGGTGAAAAAATAGGGAAACCTGCAGAATGAGGCTCAGAGGACAAGGAAGAGCCCCTAGGCATTTGGGCTTTCTAGAGGTTCTGTAGGGGTTGGGGCTGCTAAAAGGATTTACAAGTGAGTCCCCAGAAAACAATCCCATTTGGAAAGTCAGCATGGCACTGGGGTGTGGAGTAGGGAGATGATGAGGGTGGGAGGAAGATGTTGCAAAGCCCCAAATAAGATGTGAGGATGGACCAGTATGAGGAAGGCTGAGGGGGCAGAATGAGCCAGACTTCGTTAACAGTTCAGCCACTATTTTGTGGCTCTTGGCTTCTTTGTACAGGCAATACTTGTATCATTCTTTGGTTTTGGTTTGCTTTCTATCTCTTGCACACTATTGAAAGGTTCTTGAAGACAGGAACACGGTGCCTCCTCTTTGTTCATTTAGCACCTGGCACCATCAGCCATGTCATGCAAGCCTCAATCCTAACAAGGACAGTTCGGCCCTGCCACACATTCGTCTACACTCTGCTGACCATCATTTGACAGTGCCCTTGGGCGACAGTAGGCCTGCAGATGCTGTGGTAGGAGCCTCCTGCAGTGGCCAGTCTCTTGCTTTATATGATCTCAGTTAAAAGCCCACTTTTCCATATCAGGATGCTAAATTGAATAGCTCAGGCCACTGTGTGGTTAAAAATACCCTTAAAGAATTCCAGAAGATGGAGACCTGCTGTGCCGCATTGTCACAGAGCACCTTTTGGACTGCTATCACCAGGCCCACAAGAATGACTTTTTTCTCAAACAGGAAAGGGGGGTAGGGAGTTGGGAAAAAACCTCCAGGACCAGATGTCCTAAGACTTCCAGTGTTTCCTAGGCTTTGTTGTGCAGAAAATACCTCAAAAAAGTAGCCTTTTGTGGCATGTTTTGACACCTGAGAGATCAGGAAAGAGAAAAACCTATGGTGTTACACTGAGCTGTGAGCACCATCAGGGTCTCATCTGCGCCTCAGGGTAGACGTGACTTGGGTCAGAGATAGCAAGCAGCTCAGAGTAAAGCCCAGTACACCCAGTGCAGCTCACCTCAGGTCAGTGTGGTCTGCAAGGCTAGAAAGGTGCAGGTTTGAGGGTGAAATATATCTGGATTCAAATGATGGTTTCTGTTTTGTAGCCATGTGACCTGGAACAGGTTAGGTCATTTCTCTGAGCTCACTTCAGCCCTTTTTTTTGTTTGTTTGTTTGAGACAGAGTCTCACTTTGTCACCCTGCGTAGAGTGCTGTGACATCATAACTCATAGTAACCTCAGGAGCAAGCAATCCTCTTGCCTCAGCCTCCTGAGTAGCTGGGACTACAGGTGCCCACTACAATGCCCAGCTATTTTTTTAAGACCCAGAGTCTCGTTCTTCCTCAGGCTGATCTCAGACTCCTAAACTCAGGCAATTCACCTTGGCCTCATAGAGTGCTAGGATTACAGGCATGAGCCACCACACCCAGCCCATTTCAGCCCGTTTTGAGAACACATGTAGTAAGAATAAGATGGCGTAGATAGGGCTGAGATGACACAGCCGAGATGTCAGTTTAGGTCCCATGTCTCCTTCACTCTTGTTGTTTTGTAAATTCAGTTTTAACTTAAAAGGTGCGTATTTTGAGTAGTTTAGGATTGACTCAGGAGTAAATTTTGAATTGGAATGTTGTTTTGGGTCATGGGTTATGCTGATTTTAGTTGTTTAAGATAAATATTAACATATATTTTACTCTAGACATTCATGTGTAAAACTGTGACTTGAGAAATGGAAGAACAGACCAGTCTTGGAAAGGTTATTCTCACTGCCTCAGCCTCCCACATGGCTGGGACTCGAGGCATGTGCCACCATCCTGGGTTAGCAATTCTTGTGTATAGTTGGGTGATAATAAATACGTTGAAGTTATTGTGCAGCCCTCACCACCATTCATCTCCAGAACTTTTTTTATCTTCCCAAACTGAAACTCTGACATAATTTGCTAAAAATGAGCGAAACAGGGAAGATTGGTGACGGTCCTTTAGAAAGCACAGAAGGCTGTAACGCAGGCAGAGGCTGCCCTCAAGCGTGTGAGCTGCTCATCATTAGGGCCCTCAAGTGGAGACTGGATGAATTTATCAGATATTTTAGAAGAGATTTATGCATAATAAAGGACAGGAATACAAATTTTCCCACGCCTCCCCACTTGAGAATCTGTAATTCTTTGAAATTTTCATTTTAAAAATTCAAACAATAGGTCTTTTTCTCCTCATAGAGAAAAATAATAAGCACAATATCAGGTCTGAATTACACCAAATGGTTAAATAGACTATGCACCTATAGTGCACCTATATGCACCTATCACTCTGCAGGCCATGCCTGTCTCACCATGCACGTGTCTGCAATCATTCACGGTTTTGTTCTTTCTGAGACAAAGTCTAGCTCTGTTGCCTGGGCTAGAGTACAGTAGTGTATAAGTAATCATAGCTTACTGCAATCATAAACTCCTGGGCTCCAGTAATCCTCCTGTCTCAGGCTTCCAAGTAACTGGGACTATAGGTATGGTCTGACATACCAGGCTAATTTTTTTTTTTTAAATAAGAGTCTCACTGTGTGGCATCACAGCTCACAACAACCTCAAACTCTTGGGCTCAAGCAATTCTCTTGCCTCAGCCTCCCAAGTAGCTGGGACTACAGATGCTTACCACAACACCTGGCTTTTTTTTGTTGTTGTACTTGTTGTTTAGCAGGCCTGGGCCAGGTTTGAACCTGCCAGCCCCTATGTATGTGGCTGGCACCGTAACTACTGAGCTGTGGGTGCTGAGCCTTTTTTCTTTTCTTTTCTTTTTTTTTTTTGGTTTGGTAGAGATAGGGTCTCACTATATTTCTCAGGCTGGTCTTGAAATTCTTTTTTTTTT
>NW_003852638.1:367332-376895 GCF_000181295.1 Otolemur garnettii | reverse complement strand
ACCTTAGGTGTATGTGGCTGGTGCCTTAGCCACTTGAGCCACAGGCGCCGAGCCTTGAAATTCTAATTTCAAGCAATCTTCCCACCTCAGCCTCCCAAAGTGCTGGGATTATAGGCATGAGCCACCACACACATAGCTTATCCATATTTATTATTAATCACATCAAACTATTGCCATTGTATCCCCAAAGGTAAGGATGAGCCTATAGCCTAGTTTGCCCCAAACAGTCCTAGTACACATATATGCCTGTTGTCCTACCAGAACTATCAGCAGTGGTCTCATTCACTCAGATGTGACTACAACTGGCTGGTAAATGATAGTGTCACCTTACTGAAGTATCAAACATATATGTAAGGGTTTCTGTATTTATTAAGTTCTGCTTCACAAGGTTAACTTTCTTGTACATCCAAGTTTATAGCAGCATTATTCATAACTGTCAACAGGTTAAAGTAACCCAAGTGTTTGTCAGCTGGGGAGAAGGAAGAATGAGGAGTTATCATTTAGTAGCCACAGGATTGGAAGGAGGTGATGGTTGCACAACAGTGTGAACATACTTAATGCCACTGAACTGTAGTCTAAAAGTGGTGAAAATGGCAAGTTTTATGTTATGTATACGTTAGCTCAGTTTTCACAGGTTGGTAACTCTCAATCAGACTATTTAATTACCCAATAGAGTCCATTCTGGGGAAATAAGTGTTTCCACAAAACTTTTGAGGATTGCCACAAGGATCTTCCAAGGGTGGTGACAGAATTCAAAGCACAGCTGCATGGCTCAGGTAGAGAATTTGCACAACCAGGCAGCCCTCAACTCATTTCTCCCAGGTCTGTGCAGGTGTAAGGAACATGAGCCTGCTTCCCATATACTCAACTGTCTCAGTTTTTCCTTTGCACTTTGCCCCTGACTACAGAAGGAAAAAACCTGACTGATTAGAAATTGTATTTAGCCAGGACCCAGAAGGCTGAGGTTGGTGGATAGTCTCAGCCAGGGAGTTCAAGGCCAGTCTAGGCAACAGTAAGACCCTATCTTAAAAAGAAAGAGAAAGAGAGAGAAGGAGAAATTATCTTCACAACTCATCTACTCAATGTTCACTCTTTTAAAAGATGCCTCTCCATCCTCTACCATCCCCCCACCCAGTCCCCTCATGCAGGAAGATTACCCACTGCTGTTTATGTGACCTTGAGGATGTCCAAATGTCACAATGGACAGTCACTCAACAGTTACTAAGCACTGGCACATGTCAGTTAGGCTGTGGGGCTCCTGGATGAGTGAGACCCAGCTCCTGCCTGAGAAGTGCAAAGACTCATGACAGATACAGCCACATGCACAATCATAACAGCAAGTGGTAAGTGTGACCTTACATGTAGTCACGGGGCATTATGGGAACAAGGAAAAGTGAACGATCAGCTGTTCTGGGCTGGGCAACAAGAGGTGAGGGGAGGTAGGTGGCAGGGAGAGAGACTGACAGCCCAGAGCAGAGAGGTGCTGGGTTCATTTCTACCAATAAGGATTGGAAAGCTCCTTCATCTCCTTCCAGATGGCCTGGCTCCCTCCTTCTGGGATTCCAACCCTTAGGCCAAGGGCTGCTGCCTCCACTAAGCAAACCAGGACCAAGTACTGATGTTCCCTGGGGCTTAAACCAATGACCAATGCTTTTCCATTTCTGTAAAGACACACATTTTCCAATGCCCTCACCTAAGGCACTGGGCGCCCCCACTACACCATCGCCTGAGACCTGTGGCTCAGCAAACTCGAAACTGCCAGCATCACGACAAAATGCTCATTACTGTGTTCATTCTAGAGGGCTGTGGGGAGGGATAGGAGTTGGTTTATGTGGAGACTGCTCAAAAAAAACGCCTCTGCTACTACTCATAGGTTTGTCTTACTGGATTTTAGGCTTGCTTTTTGTATAGGATTTCAGCTATTTTGTCACCAAAGGTTTACTGAGCCCTTGCTGTAAGCACTGTGTCTTGCATTATGGAGGAACACAAAGATGAGTGTGACAGGCCCTGCCCCCAAGAGCTTACCTCTAAAAAGAGGAGCAGGCCAGGCACAGTGGCTCGAACCTGTAATCCTAGCACTCTGGGAGGCTGAGGCAGGAGGATTGTTCAAAGTGAGGAGTTCAAGACCTGCCTGAGCAAGAATGAGAGAAACCCCCATCTCTATCAAAAATAGAAAAAAATAGCCAGGCAATGTAGGATGCACCAATAGTCTTACTACTTGGGAAGCTGTGGCAGGAGGATCACTTGAGGCCAGGAGTTTGAGGTTGCTGTGAGCTATGATGACACCACTGCATTCTAGCTAGGGTGACAGAGCAGGACCCTGTCTCAAAATAAAATAAAGTAAGATGAAATTAAATGAAATAGGCTCGGTGCCTATAGCTCAACCGGCTAAGGCGTCAGCCACGTACACCTAAGGTGGCGGGTTCGAATCCCCAGCCCGGACCCGCCAAACAGCAATGACGGCTGCAACCAAAAAAAATAGCCGGGCGTTGTGGCGGGCGCCTGTGGTCCCAGCTACTTGGGAGGCGGAGGCAGGAGACTCGTTTGAGTCCAGGAGTTGGAGGTTGCTGTGAGCTGTAATGCCACGGCACTCTACCCAGGGGGACAGCTTGAGGCTCTGTCTCAAAAAAAAAAAAAAAAAGAAATTAAATGAAATAAAGTAAGATGAGGGTCAGTAGCATTAAGAGGAAGAATATAACAGTGGCAATTGTCAATGGTGGTGATAACCAAATAACTAAGGTATACAGGAACACTTCCTAGGGGCCAAGCAGTCTTATAAACACTCTCTGTGAATTAGCTCACTCAGTCCTCACATACTTCTGGTATTGATGCCATCCTCATCAGCCTCACTTTACATGTGTGTGTATGAAATACTGAGGTCAAAGGCTAGCAAGAAAGAAAGGCTTTGATTCCAGAGCATGTGCTCTTATCCATGGTGCTCAATTGGGAAAATAGGACAGAACTAAAGACAGAACTAAACAAGATCGAAAATGGTAACTGCCACTGAGGAGACACAAGGACACTATCAGAAAGGCTCAGAGAAGGGAGGATGATGACCCTGAGGGACAGGGAATGTCCTGGGAACAGCTCTGGAGACTGACTCTGCCAAATAGACTGTAGTTCTGAGAAGGGCACAGAGGACCTTCTCATGGAGAGAATGACTTCAACAGAAGAGCAAGAGCCACATGTGAGGAATGTCGGAGTACCACAGGCAGGGGAGGGACCACCAGAAAGGGCGAGGATGGTGGACACACAGAGTTACCACTTGGGGCTGGAGGTGAAGAGCCCCGTGCTCCGGCCAGTGAGACTGTCCTTTGTGAGACAGGGCAGACACAGAAGGGTTTGAGCAAGTACAAATCTACGTCACAATTCTTTTGGACGAAGGCTAACCCAGAGCAGCTTATAAAAATAATAAGCTGGAACATTGTAGATTTTTAGGACACTAAAACTGTTCTGTATGAGACTATAATGTGGGTAACATCATCATACATTTGTTAAAACTTCTAAAATGTACCAAGAATGAACCCTAAACTATGGACTTTAGTTAGTAATCAAGGATCAACATGGATAACTCATTAATTGTGACAAACATACCAGGTGAACACAAGATGTAGACAGCAGGGGGAGCTGTATGCGTGGTGCAGGAGAAGGGTATGTGGAAACCAGGTATTTTCTGAACAATTTTCTGTTGCCCTAAAACTACTCTAAAAAAATAAAGTCTACTAAGTGTTGTAGAAAGAAGTTTTTCATTAAATCAGTATATAATGGGGTAGTTGCTTACCCAGGAAAATTCAGTCTTTCAAATATTGCATTTTGAAAGCAATTATTTCAGGGCAGTGCCCTTAGCTAGTGGGTAGGGCACCAGCCACATACACTGAGGCTGGTGGGTTTGAATCTGGCCCGGGCCAGCTAAAACAATGATGACTGTAACAACAACGAAATAGCCAGGTGCTACGGCAGGCACCTGTAGTCCGAGTTACTTGGGAAGCTGAAGCAAGAGAATTGCATTAGCCCAAAGAGTTTGAGGTTGCTGTGAGCTGTGATGCCATGGCATTCTACCCAGGGCGACAGCTTGAGACTCTATCTAAATAAATAGATAGATAGATAGATAAATGCAATTATTTCAAAGGTTAGATTGAGAATTTTATACTCTGTGACAAAGTTAATTTTTCCTACAAAAATTCTGATAATAAAGGTTGCTCTTAATAGTCGAATGTGTGAAAACCCACACATGAGGAAGCAACCTGGCCTTTGCATCTAACATCTGCTCAGGATGGATGAGCTCTGTCTCCCTCCCCCCAGCACCTGCAGGGCTGCTGGAGCTGCCTCACATTGTCTATTCCCAGAGGCCATAAGCACACAGCATCATCACCTCCATCAGCCATTGCCTTGGTTAAAAAGCCACCTAACTGGTCTGGCCAGAGCTAGATCTTCCCTCTCTCTGAGCTGCTAAACCTGATTGCTCCATATTTTCTTTCTTTCTTCCTGTTTTTTTTTTTTTTTTTTTGAGTACTCTGGCTCAAAGTACTCTGGTCACAGCTCACAGCGACCTCAAACTTTTGGGCTTAAGCGATTCTCTTGCCTCAGCCTCCCAAGTAGCTGAGACTACAGGCATCCACCACAAAACAAAGCCCGGCTATTTTTAAGTTGTAATTGTCATTGTTGTTTGACAGGCCAGGCTGAATTCTAACCCACCAGCCAGGTATGTGGCTGGCACCTAGCCGCTTGAGCTACCAGCGCTGCTCCATATTTTCAATTCTGAGTGTTATAATCAATAGTAGCAAACCATACTCCCTAATAACCCACATTGTATTCAGTTCACTCTCTGACAACTGGAGCAGAAGGCCTGTGCTCACTGAGTGTCTGCTCTGTGCCAGGGGAGAGGCCACTAAGGCAGTTTCCCTGGGAAAACAGACCGACCTCAGGCTAAGGAATCAAAGGCGGAGCTGGGAAAGCCCATCAGGCGTTTTGGGAAGAGACCAGGCCAAAGCTGATGAAGTCAAATGTTGACTTCAGATGTCTCATTGGCCTTGAAGGAGCCTCCAACTGACTAGAAATGAAAGCTGACAGGAGTTTAAAAGGTGTGACAGGGGAATCCTCATGTCCTCACGGCCATTCTCTTTCCTAAAGAGTCCTTTTTGTCACTTAAAACCAGCATCTCCAAAATGTGAAACCCAGTGATCTCTCCAGCAGGTCACAGGTACTTAATTTTGCCCCAGAGGGAAAAACAATGTGTTGGCCTAAAGGAAGAAACTGGGGCAAAATTAATATAAGTAGAGAGTTTATGTGGGCCAAATTTGAGGAATACAACTCTGGTGACATAGATTCAAGATGTCTTGCATGTTTGCTCTAATTATCAGCAGTTATAATAAAATCAGAAGGGATTTTTAAGGGAGAAGAAGGGACAAGTCTTGTTTCCCAAAAATTCATATTAGTTCATAAAAAAAGCATAAGCTACTGATTGGTCATGCAGTTTTCTTGGCATCACAAATTCCAGGAACACACAGACAACAAGTGGGGGTAATTTATCAGCTAGTCTGGGAACTACAGGGAAGGAAAGAAAAAAACCCAAAATGCCTTTAAACAATTAGCCCCAAGTATGGGGTTAATGAGATTGAAGTCTCATTCTCATGTGTCTGTAGGCCTAATAAATTTTGCATTCCCCATATTCTTCAGACTGATCCTGGCTGCTTTCCTTTCTTGGATGAAACAGTTGTACACAATTCATAAATGAGAAATGTAAGATTGTAATATTTCACATAAATCCTATTTTGTTCTTAACAGACCTTGCATATTTAAATATTTAGCATTTTTCCCCAAGGATAGGGTGACCAGACGTCCCGATTTTGGCGGGACAGTCCCGCTTTTCAACAATTTGTCCCGCGACTGGAGGCGTTTTAAAAAAGTCCCGATTTTTGGAAAGAATGCACGAACGGGCTGGAAAATAAGAAGGGAATATACGGTTTTCGGCCGCCATATGGCTATTTTGCCAGAATATGAGTTTTATATATATTTTTTTAATTTTATAATGTTAAACTGTAATAAATAATTGCTGAGAAGTGATTATCCTGAACTGCTTATCAAAGTTTGCCTTGTTGTCAGGCCCTGCCCGGCTCCACCCCACCCCCCCCCCCCCCCCACCCGCTCTACCCCCCGGCCCCGTTGTCCCGCCTTACAGATATTAGAATCTGGTCACCCTACCCAAGGACTATTATTAATCAGATTATTTTAAATAACATTCCAGGATACAGTTCATCCTGGTTTATGTACTTTTCATACCATTTGCTTTTTTATGCTTATTAAATCTGCAATCTTTGTCATTACTCTTGGGTTATATTAGACACAATTTAATTTTTTTTTTTTTAAGACAGAGTCTCGCTTTGTCCCCCTCAGTAGAGTGCTGTGCTGTCACAGCTCACAGCAACCTCCAGCTCTCCGGCTTAGGCAATTCTCTTGCTTCAGCCTCCCAAGTAGCTGGGACTACAGGCATCTGCCAAAATGCCCAGCTATTTTTTTTTTTTTGTTGTTGTTGTTGTTGTTGCAGTTTGGCCGGGCCGGGTTTCAAACCTGCCACCCTTGGTATACAGGGCTGGTGCCCTACTCACTGAGCCACAGGGGCCACCCTGACACAATTTAATTTTTATAAAGGAGATTAGTGGCTCAAAAGTATAAATTGAAGCCTAAAATACATAGAAACAGTAATGTGTATTCTGCACACCAGAATAAAATATGAACACATGGTGACCACAACTCCAGAATGAAATAGAATGTCAACCAGGACTGACTAGATTGAGCACATCTGCAGGTGTGATGACCCTGCATAAGCAGTCAAAACCTGAAAGTGATAATGGATGTGTGGCTCAAGTGGCTAGGGCGCCAGCCACATACACCTAAGGTGGCGGGTTCGAATCCAGCCCAGGCCCGCCAAACAACAATGATGGCTGCAACCAAAAAAAATAGCCAGGCGTTGTGGTGGGCGCCTGTGGTCCCAGCTACTTGGGAGGTGGAGGTAGGAGACTCGCTTGAGCCCAGGAGTTGGAGATTGCTGTGAGTGATGCCACAGCACTCTACCCAGGGGGACAGCTTGAGGCTCCGTCTCAAAAAAAAAAAAAAAAAAAAAAAATATTGGGGGTGTAAATATAGTTAGGGAGTTAGATAGAAAGAACCATATTTGAAAGCACAACAAAGCAACTATCATCAACAAGAAGTTAGGGTATACTATGTACTCTGAAATAATTAAAGGAGTGGGATTGTAATGCTTCTAACTCAAAGAAATTATAAATGGTTGAGGTGATAGATACCTCAATTACCCTGATTCACATTGTATTCCTATATTGAAAGGTCGTTGCAGCCTACCCAGAGACATGGAGGAAAAGTTCAGGCCAGGTTTAATGAAAGTGATAGAGACCCAACAGGGCAGAGCCAGAGATGGTGTCAGCCCCAAGTACAGTTTGAGACTTCTTTTATATGGGGCGGGAGATTGGAAAGATTCCACTGTTGGCTGGAGGGTTCTCATGGGCTGCCAGTCTTGTCGCAAATTTTGGGGGCAGGGCCAGCTGACTTTTGTGGTCCTTGTGCCGGGAGGAGAGGAAAATGGGAGATGATTCTTGTGGGGCAGAGCTAAGCCTCCAACATTCTCTACTTTGGCCTGGAAGGAGGGATATATTTGGGGAAAGCAGGACAAGAGTGCAGTTGTTGATCCAGGTTGTTGGGAGGCATAGACAGGTAGAGGCACAGAGTCATGGAGAAGGCAGGGCTCCAGGGCTCCAAGGGGGTAGTCTTCTTGCCTAGGGCTTTTTAGTAACTATCTCTGGAGAAGCTTTAAAGTGACAGCCACTATTTTTTTGAAAAAGTTCTTTCCCAAATTCTTTTCTTGAGACAGAGTCTCACTATGTCACCCTCGGTAGCGTGTTCTGGCGTCACAGCTCACAGCAACCTCAAACTCTTAGGCTTAAGCGATTCTCTTGCCTCAGCCTCCCAAATAGCTGGGACTACAGGTGCCCGCCACGATTCCCTGGCTATTTTTTGTTTTCTTGTCTGAGAAAGTCTTTATTTCTCTTTTACTTTTGAAGTATAATTTCACAGTATGTAGAGTTTTAAGATGGTGGGTGTTTTTTTTTTTTTTCTCTCAACACTTTAAATATTTCACTCGACTCTGCTTACATGGTTTCTGAGGAGGAGTAGGATGTAATTCTTACTTTTGTGCCTTATAGGTAAGCTGTCTTGTTCCTCTGGCTTCTCTTGTCTTTGGTTTGAATGTGATATGCTTCGTCTAAGTTTTTGAGGTGTTTTTTATGTTTATCATACTTGGTGTTCTGTGAGCTTCTTGGATCTGTGTTTGGTGTGTGACAGTATTTCTCTCTCCCTTCTGGTATTCCTATTAGGCATATGGTAGGTACATCTTTTAGTAGCTGTCCCGGCATTTTTGGATACTTTGTTACAATTTATTTTTTTAAGTGTTTTTTTCTCTTTGCTTTTCAGATTTGAAAGTTTCTATTGACATATCCTCAAGCTCAGAGATTCTTCCTCAGCCATGTCTAGTCTACCAATGAGCCCAAGCATGGCACTGGGCATTTCTGGTATAGTAGGGTTTTTTTTTTTTTTAGACAGAGTCTCACTTTATCACCCTCAGTAGAGTGCTGTGGTGACACAGCTCATAGCAACCTCCAACTCCTGGGCTTAGGTGATTCCCTTGCCTCAGCCTCCTGAGCAGCTGGGACTACAGGCACCCACCACAATGCCTGGCTATTTTTTGTTGCAGTTTGGCCAGGGCCGGGTTTGAACCTGCCACCCTTGGTATATGGGGCCACAGGTGCCGCCCAGGTATAGTGTTTTTGACATTTAGTATTTCTTTTTTATTCTACCTTATAATTTCCATCTCCTAGCTTATATTAGCCATTTGTTCTTGCATGTCATCTACTCGTTCCATTAGATTCCTTAGCATATTAATCATAATTGTTTTAAACCTATAGTCTGACAGTTCTGACATTCCTGTCATGTCTGAACATGGTTTTGATGCCTGCTCTGTCTCTTCAAACTGTATTTTTTGCATTTTCATGTGCCTTGTAAATTTTGTTGAAAGCTGGATGGGATCCTTGTCCTGATTTCTGCTTTGGTAAGCTGCGATCCTCCGCATTTGCCTATTGTTTCTCCAATTCAAGGGGCAGCAGTTTGCCCTGTGACAACTTCTCTTTTTCTAAAAAGAATTGTTAAATTTTCAGTTTGTTCAGTTTTTTATTTGTTGTTCAGACACAGTGACAATGTCCAAGCTCCTTACATGCCAAAACAGAAACAAAACTAGAAATGCCTTTTGCCCAGATTTCTACTGGGTTGTCTTTTTATTGTGTTTTTTATACATTTGAGATACAAGTCCCTTTTCAGATGTATGATTTGCAAATACTTTCTCCAGTTCTGTGGGCTATATTTTCTTTCTTTCTTTTTTTTTGCAGCTTTTGGCCGGGGTGGGGTTTGAACCTGCCATCTCTGGTATATGGGGCCAGTGCCCTACTCCTTTGAGCCACAGGCACCGCCCCTCTTTCTTTCTTTTCTTTTCTTTTCTTTTT
>NW_003852638.1:363163-367298 GCF_000181295.1 Otolemur garnettii | reverse complement strand
TTTTTTTTTTTTTTTTTTTTTTTTTTTTTTTTTTTGCACAGAGGTTTTAATTTTGATGAAGTTTAAGTTGTCTCTCTTTTTCTTTTTCCCTGTTGCTTACGCTTTGTTGTTATATCCACGAAACCATTGCCTAACCCAAGGTCACAAAAATTTACTTCTATGTTTTATTCTAGGAGTTTTATAGTTTCTTACCATTTAGGTCTATAGTCCATTTTAAGTTAGTTTTCATATGAGGATTGAAGTAGGGGACCAGCTTTATTCTTCTATATGTAGATAGCCAATTGTCACAGCACAATTTCTTTACTGAAAAGACTATATTCCCCACTTAAATTGTCTTGGTAACCTTATCAGAAAATCAATTGACCATAATTGAATTTTCTCTAAATAATTTTGAGCTATTTTTAAATTTTCATTTCCTACATTTACTTTGTTTTTGTTTTTGTTTTGAGACAGAGTCTCACTTTGTCACCCTTGGTAGAATGCCCTGGCACCAGCTCACAGCAACCTGAAACTCCAGAGCTCAAGTGATTCTCTTTCCTTAGCCTCCCAAGTAGCTGGGACTACAGGTGCCTGCCACAACACCTGGCTATTTTTAGAGGCAGGGTCTCACTCTTGCTCAGGCTGGTCTTGAACATGTGAACTCAGCCACTCCACCCACCTTGGCCTCCCAGAGTGCTGGGATTACAGGAATGAGCCACCACACCTGCCCTATGTTTTTATTTTATATGACAAAATAGTTATTCAACATGGAACTTCTTTCAATTTCATCTTTAGTTCTATTATGATTTTTTCCTTTTCCTTTTCTTTTCTTTTCTTTTTTTTTTTTTTTAGACAGAGGTTTATTCTGTCACCCAGGCTGGAATGCAATGATGCAACCATAAGCAATCCTCCTGACTCAACCACCCAAGTATCTGGGACTACAGTTGCACACCACAACACCTAGCTTTTTTTTGGTAGAGAATGGGTCTTGTACATTGGTGGGCTATTGTGTTTTCATTTAGATTAGCATAAAAGGGAAGTAAGGACATTCTAGTTGATTAAGTAAGGAATCAGAGTGAACACAGGTTCCAAGCAAGAAGGCATGGAAGCACAGAAGATTGTTTCAGAGAAAATGAGTTGGTCCATCTTACTGAAGTGGGGAGAATATTTATGACATTGTGGTAGCACTGATATATGAGTTTTAAATGATGCAATTTATTTGAAGTAGATTGGGGATAATCATTGTAAGTCTGTTCCAGGAGTTTATAATTTATTCTGAAATGTTCATACTTCCCAAAGTGATTAACAGGTTCAACACAATTCCCATCAAAATAACAATGTCATTTTTCATAAACCTAGAAAAAACAATTCAAAACTTACATGGAAACAAAACAGAGCCCAAATAGTCAAAGCACTCCAAAGGAAAAAAACGAATCTAGGGCTCACGCTTGTAATCCTAGAACTCTGGGAGGCTGTAGCTGGAGGATTGCTTAAGGTCAAGAGTTTGAGACCAGCCCGAGCAAGAGCGAGAACCACCCCCCATAAGAAAAAAAAAAAGGAAAAGTAAGTCAGGCATGGTGGTACATGTCTGTAGTTCCAGCTACTCAGAAGGCAGAGGCAGGAGGATCACTTGAACCTAGGAGTTTGAGGTTGTGTTAAGTTATAATGACACCACTTCACTCTAACTGAGGTGACAGAGCAAGGTTCTATCTCAAACAAACAAGTCCTCCCATCATGAATCTGGAGGCATCACCTTACTTGACTTCAAATTATACTACACAACTATAATAACCAAAATTGCATGGTATTGGTAGAAAGGTAGATCTATAGACCAATGGAACAAAATAGGGAAACCAGAAATAAAGCCTTATAGATACAACCAAATGATCTTTGACAAAGCAAGCAAAAACATATACAGGGCAAAGCAATAGCAAGACCCCATATACCTATTCAATAAATGGTTTGGGGAAAACTGGATGGCCACCAGCGGAAGAATGAAACAAGATACCTCTTATCATACACAAAAATTAACTCATGATAAATTAAAGACTTAAATGTAAGACCAGGAACCAAAAAATTCTAGAAGAAAATGTAGGAAAAACTCTTCTGGGCATTGGCGTGGGTGAGATTTATGATAATATATTAAAAGCAAATATAGCAACAATAAAAATAAATAAATGAGACTCAGTTAAACTAACAAATTTCTGTATGGCAAAGTAATAATCAATGGAGTAAATACATAACTTACAGAGTGGGAGAAAATATTTGCAAACTCCACATTTGACAAAGGGCTAATATCCAGAATCTACAAAGAACTCAAATAAATCAGCAACAAAGAACCAAATAGCCCCATTAAAAAGTGGGCAAAAAGACATGAACAGATTTTCTTCAAAAGAAGAAAACAAATGGTCAACAAACATATGAAATGTGCTTAACATAACTAATCATTGGGGAAATGCAAATTAAAACAACAATGAGCTATCACCTTACCCCTGTCAGAACAGCCATTATTAAAAAGCCAAAAATTAATAGTTGTTAGCATGGATGCAATAAAAAGGGAACATTTGTACACTGTTGGTGGAAATGTAAACTAGTACAACATTCGTGGATAGCAGCATGGAGACTCCTTAAAGAACTAAAAATAGACCTACTATTTGATCTAGCAATCTCACTACTGGGTATGTATCCAAAAGAAAAGAAGTAATTTAAAAAAAAAAAAACACCTGTGCCCAAATGTTTCTTGCAGCACAATTCACAGTTGCAAATATATGAAATAAACCCAAGTACCTGTTAGCTGAAGAGTGGATAAAGAAAAATGTGGAATATATAACATACCACAGAATACTATTCATCCATTAAAAGGAATGAAATAGTATCCTTTGCAGCAACTTAGATAGAAATGGAGATCATTGTCCTAAGTGAAGTATCTCAGGGATGGAAAAACAAATACCACATGTTCTCACTTAAAAGTTAAACAAGGGGTATATGTGATTATAAGGTGGTCTAATAAAAGTTGAAAATTAAGAAGGGTGAGTGCAGAGGACACCAAGAGTCAGACGACCTCTGAGCAAGATGATCTGCAGCTGAGGGGTGGACCCTTGGGCCATTTGTCCACAGGTGCTCTTTGTGGAGAATGAGCCCGAGCTTTCAGCATGTAGTCATTTGTTAATTACTCCCCTCACCTGTGTTGTTGGGTCTCAGTAAAAGTCTGGTGTGGAGGTTGCTCCGGGCTAGTCCACCTCCTACAAGCTTGTACTTCTAATTCGTGTCACGCCTGGTTCCTTCCTGTGGTGATTGAGACCAGGGCCATAGGGGCCCAAGGGGTTGTGACAGGTGAGGGTAAGGAATGAAAATCTGCCTATAGGGTACAATGCACCCACTTGGTGATGGGTGCACCAGAATTCCTCACTTCAGCTTGATACAATCATGAATCAAAAAATACCTATACCCCCTGAATCTACTGAAATTTAAAAAATGAGTAGGTAGTTCATATTCAAGACAGAGAAAAATGAAGACTATAAAAACTACACAACCAGGCTGAGACAGAGTTAGACACCATCTCTAAAAATAGCCTGGTGAGGCTGGGCGCATGGCTCACACCTGAACCCCAGCACTCTAGGAGGCCAGGTGGTGTATTGCTTTAGCTCACAGGTTCAAGATCAGTCCGAGCAAGAGCAAGACGCCCATCTCTAAAAATAGCCAGATGCTATGGCAGGACACCTGTAGTCCCAGCTGCTTGGGAGGCTGAGGCTAGAGAACCACTTAAGCCCAAGAGTTTGAAGTTGCTGTGAGCTAGGATGCCATAGCACTCAATGGAGGACAACAAAGTGAGACTGTGTCTCAAAACAAACAAATAAACAAACAAAACTACACTAGAGTTGATGATTAAGAAGTTATAATTGGGCTCGGAGCCTGTGGCTCAAGAGGCTAAGGGGCCAGCCACATACACCTGAGCTGGCAGGTTTGAAGCCAACCCAGGCCTGCCAAACAACAATGATGGCTGCAACCAAAAGATATGCAGCCATTGTGGTGGGCACCTGTAGTCCCAGCTTCTTGGGAGACAGAGGCAGGAGAATCACTTGAGCCCAGGAGTTGGAGGTTGCTGTGAGCTGTGATGCCACAGCACCCTACCCAGGGTGACAGCTTGAGGCTCTGT
>NW_003852638.1:343952-362712 GCF_000181295.1 Otolemur garnettii | reverse complement strand
CCCCAGCCTCCCAAGCAGCTGGGACCACAGGCGCCCGCCACAACGCCTGGCTATTTTTTGGTTGCAGCTGTCATTGTTGTTTGGTGGGTCCGGGCTGGGGATTCGAACCCGCCACCTTAGGTGTACGTGGCTGGCGCCTTAGCCGCTTGAGCCACAGGCGCCGAGCCCAGAATTTAGTTTTAAAGCCAAGCCTAATGGCTCATGCCTGTAATTCTATCTCTTTGGGAGGCTGGGGCAGGAGGATTGCTAGAAGTCAAAAGGCAGGCATTCAAATTGCTTGAGGTCAGAAGTTTGAGACTAGCCTGAGCAAGAGTGAGACCCTATCTTTAAAAAAATAGAAAAATAAGCTAGACATACTGGCACATGTCTGTAGTCCCAGCTACTCAGGAGGCTGAGGCAAAAGGATCACTTGAACCCAGGAGTTTGAGGTTGTAGTGAGCTATGATGACACCGCTGCACTCTAGCCTGGATGACAGAATGAGACTCTAACTCAAAAAAAAAAAAAAATCAACTTTCATTCATTTGCCAAGGTGGAAGCTAAATGTAATTATACAGAAGATTAAATGATGAGAGGATATAAAAATAGCAAATACTTAAGTAAAGAAGAGATACTAGAACATAATTGGTGGTAGGACCAGAGTTGAGAAGTTGTATTTCTCTCCCGCCCCCCCCCCCCAATATAAGAGATTTTGCATGTTTATAAAGAGAGGAAGGAGCCATGGGGAAACATAAGATTGAAGTTAAGAGAGCGTGCTAGAGAAGCAGGAAAACAGAAAAAGAAGAGTTTTCGTTGAAGTGGAAGGGAAGAAAATTGAGGGGCAGATAGTACACAATGGTTATGATAAAATACCCCACCCTGAGTGGAAGAGAGAGAAAACTGAGATGAGCAGAGAGCACTTTTTCCTCCTGGACTGCAGGGAAGAGTGAGAAGTCAGGTGGAATGGAAGTAAGGAAGATACCACTCAAGGCATTCCCGTGAGTTGCCCTGGCTCATCTCAGCAGAATTAGAACTGACTGTGGGAACTTCCAGGAATAACAAATGATGACTAGATGTGCTGAAGAGCTCCATGCAAGAGGCTGAGTCCATTAGGCTGTATTTCCCTGACGTCTCCAGGAACACTCCCTGTGAAAGTATGGATTAAAGGGTGAATTTAGGCTTAAGCATTGGCAAAAAGCCTGAGGTTAAGAATATGCTAGCAAAGTCAACATTAAAGTGCTTAAGAGTCTTTGGCTAATGATCTGTTTCAGCAATCTGAACCCTGATACTTCAGTGAGAAGGTGATGCACCCCAGTCAGAGTCAGCAAAGAGGATCCCCACACCCTGCCATCAATACCTTTGTAATAAAGTGAGTACATATTCCTTAGATATTGCTTTGAGTATGTATGTAGAGAGCTGTGAGCTTGACCACTGACATCATTTACCTGAGTTGGTACAACTGATTTAAGGTGTGCACACGTGTGTGTGGTGTGTGTGTGTGTGTACTCTCATGCATGTGTGTGCAGTTAAATCTTACCCTCTTCTGATTGGAAGAGAAGTGAGAAAATTTATTGTCCCATCGTGATGGGAGAAGGCAGCCTTCCTGTGGTGGACAACACTAATGAAAGGTAACTGTGAGGACTGTCAAAGAGACACAGAGGTTTTTTAGAGAAAAACCTCTTTAACTGCACACACATGCATGAGAGTACATAAACACATATACACATATTTTCCTTTGCAGTAATCAAGTCTTATGTTCGCTGGCTGGGAAAAAACAGGTTTTTGGTAGGCAGGCTGCACTATATTCCTTTTTTTGCCCTATTATTTATGTGATCTCAGTAGTGATGATAACAGACAATAATTCTATATTATATAATATAGAATTCACTATTTATCATAACTTTAGGGTTGGCAGGCTGAGCTGAGAGGTGATTCTTCTTTATTTGGGGACAGTTGGGGCCACTCATACAACTGGTGTCACCTGGATGCTCAGTTGATGTCGCCTAGAGCTGGGGCTGGTGGACCCAGATGGCTTCCCTGACATGTTCAGCAGTTGGTGTTGGCTGTTAACTTTACACAGTTTCTAGACCGTGGGCAGACCCCATCACATGGTGGCTCAGGCTTCCAAGAATGTGAAGTGAAGCCACAAAGCTGCTGAAGGCCTCTCACAATATCAGTGCCACAGTGCCACAAGCTCTTGGTCAAAGCCTAACATAAGGCCAGTCCAGAGTCAAATGTGGGAGACTTAACTGTCACTTATTAATGAGACAAGTTGTAAAGATTCCAAGGCCATTCAAAATCCCTCTCAAAGGAATTAACCAAAATCCTTGCAAAATGCCTAGTAGAGTATCTAGCACAAAGCTAATTCTTTCAAAATATTTATTATTGTTATTATTAATTATTATTATCATTATATCATATATAATATATGATGTATATTATATATGAGCCCTTTTTTCCTAAGTAAAATAACATTGAGGGGATAAGGAAATGTATGAGTTTTTCTTCAGATGAACTGAAAATTGATCCAAATACATAAGACAAAAACATCCAGTTCATTTAGGAGTCATTGAACTAGTATGACACCTGAACATACAGATTACACAAGAATTTGGAATGTTGAAACACAATAAATTTGGCAGACCTAGACAATGGAGAAGACAAAAGAAAAATTTAAATGATGCAAAATCTTAAACATGTCCCACCTACAAAGTTTGAAGATTGAAAAAGTATTACTCCTCTCCCTTTGTATTCTGTCGGATTTTTGCCCTTTGATTTTTGTTTTTCCTTACCCTGCTTTTGTAGGAGTTAGAGAATAAAATCTTAGCACAATGTTCCCTATTGGAGACACCAACCCCACTGAAGACAGAACAAAGGCAGAGCCACCTCAATGTTCGGTATGTATAAAATTTTGAAGTTTATAGTGTACGCAGGAAACTTTATTTTTTTTTTTTTTTTGAGACAGAGCCTCAAGCTGTCCCCCTGGGTAGAGTGCCATGGCATTACAGCTCACAGCAACCTCCAACTCCTGGGCTCAAGCGAGTCTCCTGCCTCTGCCTCCCAAGTAGCTGGGACCACAGGCGCCCGCCACAACGCCCGGCTATTTTTTGGTTGCAGCCGTCATTGTTGTTTGGCGGGTCCGGGCTGGGGATTCGAACCCGCCACCTTAGGTGTATGTGGCTGGCGCCTTAGCCGGTTGAGCTACAGGCGCCGAGCCACGCAGGAAACTTTATATTCAAGAATTACAGAAATTCAAACTATTGAGTATGCACCTGGGAGCCATAGAGAAAACCAAAATTCCACTTCAATGAGTTGGCATTTTTTTTTTGGTGGGGGGTGGCAAAATATAGTTCTTCCCAGGTCTGATAAGCAGGGGTGCTGAGCTGTTTTTGCAATAGTGGTATGGTAGTTAAAGAGCCATTCACCAGCCTTAGCTCCCTTTCTGTTTGTTGTCTTAGCAATAGGACCAAGTAGGCGTAAAAGGAAACCCTGAGCCAGGCATGGCAGCTCAGATTTGTAGTCCCAGCTACTTGGGAGGCTGAAGCGGGAAAATAGCTTGAGCCTAGGAATTGGAGACTAGCCTGGGCAACTTAGTGAAACTCCCATCTCAAAATAAATAAATGAATAAATAAATGGAAACTCAGCATGAAGTGACCCACGTTTTGGGCTCTAAACTGAGACTTCTACTTCAATGGCCTAGAAGCCTCTTTAGGAGTGATGTGATCTGTAGGCAGGAGGCTCTAGAAAATAAGATTTTATTACTTCAATATGGGATTTTAGGTAGGAAAGGATATTCTGAGGAATAATTTATTTATTTTTATTTTTTTCTGCTGACAACTATTACCAAACACTTCACAAACATAGTCATATGCTTTGGTAAAATATTCCGGTGCGTAACAACTACTACAGCCTCCTTTGCACTGCTTCCCTAAACATTCTGAGCTCTTTGGACACCAGGATGAAGCTTTGATATCTAGATGACCTGGCTGTCTTTCTGCATTTAAAGAAACATAGTATTGGGCGGTGCCTGTGGCTCAGTTAGTAGGGCACCAGCCCCATATACCAAGGGTGGCGGGTTCAAACCCAGCCTCAACCAAATTGCAACAAAAAATAGCTGGGCATTATGGCGGGTGCCTGTAGTCCCAGCTACCTGAGAGGCTGAGGCAAGAGAATCGCCTAAGCCCAGGAGTTGGAGGTTGCTATGAGCTGTGTGATGCCACAGCATTCTACTGAGGGCAATAAAGTGAGACTCTGTCTTTACAAAACAAAAGAAATGTATTATTGTTCAAAATAAGCAAAGGTCACAGCCTCCTACAGCTGTCTCTCTCCATGGTCACTCATAGAATTTTAGAGTTGAAAAGATCTTCAAGACTCTGGAGTCCACGTCTAACTGGCTCATTTTGTAACCAAGTTTAAGAGACATGTCTAAATATAAAACATCTTTTGGGGAATGAATCTGAGATTTGACCTCCTGCTCTCTATTCTACATTGCCTCTGTTGGCTTGGTTTAGTTAGGCAAAGATATCATCCAAAGATAAATACTTCTGATTTTACACTTATTATCTTATTTGTTCTAGGGTCTGCCAGGCTATATTGCATGTTCATGGATCTGATGATTTCTCACTTTTTTCCCTCTCCACAGCTGCCAGAATTATATGCATCTGTTGAGAATTTCAATAAGAAGATCAAGAAATTAAACCTCCTAAAAACATGCGGTATTTCACTTAATGAAGCACAGAAAATGCTTACTAAAAACCTGAATGCCATGTCCTCTGCCAAGGACACTGTCATGAGAAAAGAAAGCCTGCCAACCCAACCAGTTTTCATGTGCTCGGTGGTTAAAGAAAAAGAGAAGAAGCCAGAATCCATGACAGAGCTGCTCCAGCACAGCCTGCTGAGTGGCTCGCTGTGGCCGTATGGGATCTCCCCTCTTTCTTATGACTTTGATGAGGATCAATCAAAAGTTATGTCCCAGATCACCTTCCGGAAGAAGATGGAAAGCACCAAATTCTTCTACAGGCTCGGGCTTTCCAAGACCAGCAGCGAAAAGGTCATCTGTGAAGAAAAACCTCTTAAATACTTTCTAGCCTACCCAGGTAATCCAAACAGATGAGGGCACATGGGAAAAAAGGAATGGGAAGCTTACTGCAAATTTATGTCAATTTCGAGAGCAAAAACAGTCAAATATTGACACATAAAAATCTTGCAGTTTGGGGGTTCATGGCTTGGTGCCGAAGTGGCAAGAAAATGCAGAACAGAGTATCAGAAATTCCAGGCTCAAGTCCCAGATTTATTCTTGAAAAGCGGTATTATTTAGATATGTCACTTAAAATTTCCTTTATGAAATGAGCCAATTAGACTTGGACTTCAAATCACCCATAACTCTTTGTTTCTCATTACATAAAGTTAGTGGAGTATCATCTGAGCATTGCTGCAATTAAGGGACTTCATCTTTTCCTTACTTCTCTATCAGGGCTTTGAACAGAGGCCACAAACTGATCCTATAACAGAGAGGTACCTAAAGGATCATTTCTGATCCTTTAACAGAGAGGTACCTATAAAAGACCAAATATAGAATACACATGAGGCTGAGTTTTTTCTGTTGTTGGTTTTTTTTTTTTTTTTTTTTTTTTTTGGTTGTTGTTGTTGGGGATTCATCGAGAAACCAGGTTACACTAATCGAATTTGTTAGGTAAAGTCCCTCTTACAAATGAGGTCTCGGTGTGTGACACACCTTTTGCAAGGCACATTTGTATGATATTGAGTTTTAATGAGAAGAGAGTATCTTGTACTTCAAGTCTCTGTATTATTTATGTAATTGAAGGAAAGGAATATTTATCATTCTGAGGAACTATAAAAAATAGATTAAACCAACATTTATACCCCTCTGAAGTAGCCTTTTGATTCAAGATGAGACCATTTTCACAGAAAATATTTTGACACTACCATTTTGTATTGCAAGTAGTCAAAGAAACAGAAGGGACAGATTTAAAGGAATAGGTCGACCACTCTGAGCGTAATTGCTCCAAGGAACTGAAAGAGCCTATGTTGTAACTCCCTACATAAACACCTTGACAGAGGTTAATGCAGTTTTCAAATTCCTTTCATAAAGTCAAAGGAATAAAAGTATGACTTCATAAGCTAGGCAGGGGTAGAAAGCAGAGCAGTTGTAGGACCAGCCTAAGTAATCTACGAATATACAAGTAAAGTCTGGGACCAGAGAGGAAAAAGCATGAGAAACAATGAGAGTCAACAATAACTAGCCACAAACCTACTGAAGAATTCTGGATGTTTAATAGGGTCTTGACTATTTATGACTTTGCTGTCTATAAAGTCCAAGTTGTTCTCTTTTCCTAATGCACACATTGCCTACTGTCTTCCTCACTTCTGGGGTTCCCTGGTGTGGCCTCCCAGATTCCAAGTTGGAGTCTCTTCTCTGCCTGTATGACCTAATTTCCCAAGACTGTGGAGATAAATTTCTGGGACGTGTCCTGTCTATTCAAGGAATATGCATGAAGTGATGCAGGCATCTGTATGAGGGAAATTCAGTAATTCCTTGGGTTAAGTTGATATTGCAACAATTCATCTTCTACTTAGTCCAGAATATCTTCAGCTCCCCTGGTATGTCAAAGGACACTACAGGATACATCCCTACTAACACCATGCACCAGGGGAGGAAAGGGACAAGGGGTTGCTATATTGCTGCTCTTCGATCTTGTGAGCGTCTCTTGCTCAGGCCAAATTCTATAGGATCCTTGTAGGTTAGGAATGTGTTTGATCAGAAAGAACAGAGAAATCAAATAGGGGTTGTCTTCTTATATATTTAGAAGTCTGGAGGTCAGCAGACAAAGGCTGGACCAATGCTTTTTATTTATGTAATGGGCATGTTGTGATTGTACATATTTATGGGGTACAATATGATGTTTCTATACATATCTATGTTGTCTAGTGATCTATTCAGGGTCTTTAGTATGACCATCATCTCCTGCACTTTTCTTTGTGGTGAGGACTTTCAAAAGTCTCTCTTCTAGCTATTGCGTAATATATCCTATCATACTGTTGATCACTTTCATCCTACTGTGCACTAGAACACCAGAACTTAGTCCGTGTATCTAATTTTAACTTCAGACCCATTGGCCAATCTCTCCACATCTGCCCTGACCCTCTGCTTCACCAGTTTCTGACAACCATGGTTCTATTCTCTGTGCAACAATGGTTTTTGATGTCTCCAAGGACCATCTTCACCATTGTTGTGTATAGCTTTTATCTTCATCTCTAGATGCTAAGACCACATTTCAGGCGGGAAGAATGGGATGAGACAAAGGGTCATGTTAATACTTTTGTCCTCTTTTAATAGAGAAGGAACAGTTTTCCAGAACACCCCTCCTCGGGTGACTTCTTCCTATACTTTATTGGTAATAGTTGTTTTCAGTTATCACTCCTTCCTGCAAGGAAGGCTGTGGAATAGAGTTCTTAGTGTCACCTCACTATAGCAGAGATAGGCAAAAGAGGATTGTAATGGGTATGAAGGAAGTTGTTTTTTTCATCAATCATGACATAAAGCTCTTTAATTCATCAACTTTTGCCAAATATCCCCTTCTTTCTTTTACCACCACGTCTCACTATCCAGGACTGCAAAGAACTTGTTAAATTCCTAGAAACTTGGCAATTGGCTTTAGAAATAGATTGTTGAACATGTGTTATACTGGATAAGGTAGGAACAGTCCCTAGTACCTGTCTTCTAATTCGGGTGTGTATACAATATATAAAAAGACTTCCTGCCAGGTAGACCCAAGGAGGCTGTTGAGTTGGGGTATATAAGCCCTAGACCACAGGTGACCTACTCAAAGGTTGCCACACAAACAGGATGGTACAGTGATCCACCAGAAAGAGACCAGCCTTGCTGTTGTCTTCCAAGCTATCATTCCGCTATACTCATTATACTCATCTCCTTGGCTCTGAGGCCCTTGGTTTTACACACAAGCCCCTGCCTTCAGCCTTGCTTTTGTTGTTGTTTATTTTTGCCTTCCAATGTATTTAGTCATGAAAGTAGTTGAAGGTAAGGGAAAGGGGAATGTCTGCTGAGTCTGGGAATATGTGATCTATCTTGGCTTTGTTCTCCTGGCTTGTTGTTTCTTTGAAGAGATTGTAATATTAATGACCCTACAAGCTAGCAGTCCCCACAAGAGTATGGAGAACAGCCCAACTCTAGTGAGGGCTTACATTAGCATCTTTAAAGAAATGACACTAACAATCTATGTACTTCTGATCAATCTTCCTCATTGTTTTAACCACTTATTAGGGTCTTCTCTCTTCCCTGTGTAGCTCACTGCCCTGCAAGGGCTCTCCATTTTGACATTCTGTTAATATCCAAGCATGGAATGAGATATTTCATGTATGTGCTATAGTCATGCAAGGTCCGCTCAAGTGCAGTCAGCCAGACCCACCCAATTTCCTATTTAGGAGAGAGTTTTAGATGAATGCCAAGGGTCTCCCTTTGTTTATAAAACTTTAAAAACAGCTTTCTGCCAGAAGGAGAAGGAGACTCAAGTTTATCAAAGCTTCAAAGCTTTATACTGTCAAAAAAAAAAAAGGTGTATTCTGTCCAATAAGGGGGGAGGGTTTATTCTGTCCATGAAGCATCTCTGTGTACTAGGAGGTTGAATAATAACACCATGTGATTCTTTGAATATACAATTCTTTTCAGAAAAACAATTCATGGATCTAAAGGATCTGGAATTGAGATATTTTAAGGGAAGTGCAAAGTGGAAGCACACTACTAAGCCTTCATTCCTAGACATAAAATACGACACTGAGAAGAGATTTGTAGAGAGCCAAAACATGCCTGACTATATTTTTCCACCTATAATTCGTAAATCATTGATTGTTTATCCTGAAATTGACTATAAAAAAGAAGGAGCTTTTTGTCTTAAATGGGATGTGTAGTTGATTAACATATTTTGGATACATAATTTTTCTTTTGAGAGCATTGAATTTATATATAAAAAGTAAAGAAGCTAACTACCCAATAGAATATTTGAACTGAGTCTATACGATATATGTGCAAAATCCAAAATGAAATCACTAATACGGAGCAAAAGATCCAAGTTAATCTGCTAATGTAAGACTGATTTGAACTTGTGAGACCCATTTGGACACAGCTCAAGCAAATATAGAACATATGAAAAGAAACGGTGGGTGTGAAAGAGAAGTCTCAAGCAAGAATAGCTCTTTAAGAAATTTTAAGTACATGAGAAAGTCCATCATCATAAAAATTTTGATAAATTCAACAAATGAAAGAATTAACACATGAAGATATAGAGATGAATGTGAGAACTTTTAAATATTGCATTTTATGTATTATTTCAAAGAGAAAGGAACAGCAACCATGAAATAAGAGCAAGAAGATTTGGAAAGGAACAAGTTGGAAATCTTGAATGTGAAAAATATAGTCACTGAAAATAATAACCCTCCATAAATTATCCCAGAGCTACAGTGGCTACACTAAAGAGACAGGACTAATGAGTTGAAAGACAGCACTGAAAAGTTTCTAGACCATAACATAGTAAGATAGAGAAGGAAAAGTAATGGAATATAGAGAGAGGAACTCAGAAATACTTCCAACAGAACACAGAGAAGAAAATAAAGAAGATAGAACAGAAGCGATATTTGAAAATAAAATGACTGAAAAATTTCTGGAAATGAAGAAACAAAAGAGCTTGAATTGAAAAATCTCACTAATTATCAAGGTATTAAAAATAAATCTCTACCTAGAAACATTATGCCAAAACTGTAAGGCTTCAACAAAAAAGGTAAATGTAATCTATAAAAGACCGATGGATTACATACAAAGAAATGTCAAATTAACAACGTGACTCTCACTAAAAATTGATGTCAGAAGTTGATGTTGTTGTATGCTCAAAATGCGGGAGGAAAACAACCCTCCATTTTAAATTCTATAATCAGCCAAACTCTCTTTAAAGAGGAGTAAAATAAATATATTAAAAATATTCAAGTGCTCAAAATTGTTTTTATTTTTATTTTTTAATCTCAGAATGCTACAGGGATACAAATGTTTTGGTTACATGCAGTTGAGGACAGTTTGAGTCAAGGTTGTAATCGTGTCTATCCCACAGGTAGTACACATTGTACTTGTTAGGTGTGAATTTTGCCCTCTCTTCCTCGCCCCTCCCACCTGCTTGATTTCCCTTGAATTTTACTACCATATGTGAATATGAGTGTCGATCATTTAGTTCTATTTTAGAAGTGAGCATATGGGGTGTTTGTTTTTCCATTCTTGCAATACTTCACTTAGAAGAATGGTGTCAAGTTCCATGCAGGTTGTTAAAAACGGTATTAATTCACCATTTTTCTGTGGCTCACTAATACTCACCATTTTTTCATGGCTCACTAATATGGTATACATACACTACATTTTATTAATCTTATGTATTGATGGGCACATGGATTGTTTCCACATTTTTTAAATTTTTTATTAAATCATAACTTTGTACAATGATGCATTTATGGGGTTCAGGGTACTGCTTTGATATACAATGTGAAATGTTTACATTGAACTAAGGAACACATCCATCACATTTTATACTCATTTCTTAATAGTTTTGAAATGTACCACACTAAGAAAGGGGCTTTAAGAGGAGTGGGAGGAAAGCCTGGCCTGCTGAACAAAGAAGTCTGGAAGGTCCATAAGAATGTGGGTATGAAGTAACCTAGGTAACCAATAACCAATGGAAAGAGACAATCAATGACCAATAGAAAAGGGCAATACTGCCTAGGGGCACAGAGAGACCAATGAAAGACTTGCAGCCAATTTCAAATAGAGAGGGTGTTTGTACCTCTGTACAGCCTTTGCCCCTGTCTCTCTGACCTCCTCTCCTTTGTGAGAGGGACCCACCTTCCAACTCACTTTGGAAGTGCTCTAAACTGTCTCTTTGTTCTTCCTAAATAAAATTTCTCTTTGTTACCCTGAAAAAAAAAAAAAAAAGAAAGAAATGTACCATTGCATCATGCATGTTTCCACATTTTTGTGATTGTGAATTGTGCTGCTATAAACAGTTGAATGTAGGGTTCTTCTTTATAGAATGACTTTTTTTCCTTTGGGTAAATACTCAGTAATGGGATTGCTGAATTAAATGGTAGATCTACTTTTAGTTCTTTGAGGTTATCTAAGTACAACTTCTAAAGAAGTTATACTAGTTTACAGTCCCACCACCAGCATGTAAGTGTTGTTTTCTTTCTCCACCCATGTCAGCATTTCTTGTTTTGGGACTTTTGGATAAAAGCCATTTTTACTGGAGTTAGGTGATATCTCATTTTTTTTTTTTTTTTGCTTTGTATTTCTCTGACAGAGACATTGAACATTTTTTCATGTGTTTGGCCATTAGTCTTTCTTTTTTGAGACAAGAGTTTCACACACATGTTACCCTAGCTAGAGTGCCATGGCATCAGCCTAGTTCACAGCAATCCCATCTTGTAAGTTCAAGCATTGCTCCTGCCTCAGCTTCCCCAGTAGCTGGAACTACAGGTGCTTACCACAATACCTGGCTGATTTTTCTATTTTTAGTAGGTATGGTGTCTCACTATGTTACTCAGCTGTTCTCAAATTCCTGAGCTCAAGCAATCCCTCTGCCTCGGCCTCCCAAAGTACTAGGGAGTATAGGTGTGAGCCACTGTACCCAGACTAATCTATCTTCTTTTGAAAATCTTCTATTGGCTCAGCACCCACAGAACAGTGGTTACGGTGCCAGCCACAAACACCTAGGCTGGTAGGTTCGAACCTGGCCCAGGCCTGCTAAACAATAATGACAACTACAACCAAAAAATAGCCAGGCGTTGGGGTGGGTGTCTATAGTCCCAGCTACTTGGGAGGCTTGAGGTTGCTGTGAGCTGTGATGCCACAGCACTCTACCAAGGATGACATAGTAGGATTCTGTCTCAAAAATATATATATAAAAGAAAAGCTTCTGTTAGTGTCTTTTGCCCACTTTCTAGTGGGTTTTTTGATGTCTTCTTGTTTATTCACACGGGTTCTTTATAGATTCTGGTTATTAGCCCATTATCGAATGTACACATATACCATGCAAATATTTTCTCCCAGTCTTTTTATTCACTTTATTATTTCCTTGGCTATACAGAAGTTTTTAATTTAATCAGATCCCCTTTATTTATTTTTGTTATTGTTGTAATTGCCTTTAGGGTTTTCTTCATAAATTCTTTGAGTAGGCCAATATCTGTAAGAGTTTTTCCAAATTTGTCTTCTAGAATTCTTATACTTTCATGCTTTAGGTTTGTTACCCACTACAAATTAATTTTTGTGAGTGATGAGAGGTGTTCTCAAGTACTGATAAAAGTAAATTGACCCTCAAAACACTGAAAGAAACTGTTGTTGACCCTGAGCCAGATTCCTCATAGTCCTCATATAAATGCCATCCCCTGACATGGCTGGGGACATACCCGTCTCTAGCTGTCTGTTGGTGGAAGATTTCTTTAATACTCAGTGAGTTTTCCTAATGAATGCTTTGGACTGATAACCCTGGAATTTAGTGCTTTCTTTGGAATCCTAGCTGGCCCCATCTGGGGAAGATTTGGAGCAGTCTCTTGTGGGAAGCTCCCTACCCCTGCTTTTGGGGAGATCCCAGCAGAGGGTTCAGCAGGACAAAGCAAGGCCTGTGGGGCACAAGGACTCATATATTTTGATCTCTTCTCAGGGCTGAGTCCTGCCTTAAGTCCTCACATGTATTGATTAGTCTTTGAAACCACCCTCATCCCTCTCATTTCAAGAGAGGAGGCCAGGGCCCAGACTGAGCTTCCCCTCTCAGAGCAGCCCTGGGATTCAAGCCAGTCTTAGCCCCCTTGAACTACTATAGTTACCTGGAGAGGAGCAGTGAAGGGATGGTAGTGGTGGTGGTGGTGTCTGTGTTCACCTGTCTTATGCTGTCCAGCTAGCAGCCGTGACCTATGTGTGCAGATTGTATAGCTGGAAATGGCAAGTGCTGGGAGTATAAGACACATCAGATTTTGAAGACTCAGCATGGAGAAAGAAATGTGAAATACCTCAATGATTTTTATATACATTACATATTGAAATTACAACATTTTAGACATTGGGTAAAATGAAATATATTATTAAAATCAATTTCACCTGTTTATTTTCAGCCTCTTAACGTGGCTACTATAAAGTTTAAGGTTAACTGTGAGGCTGGTACTCTATTTCTCTTGGGCAGTGTGGCTCCAGGAAGGTTGGGAGTGACACTGCTGTCAGCCCGAGAGCACATGGTAGACATGTGGTCCCAATCGGGTGTCTCCTCACTTAGGGGCAAATGTTTATCTCCTCCTCTCATCTTTTTCCCAAATTACCCTTGGAAACTGTTGACAGCTCTTAGACTGGGTCCTCTTCTCCCTCTTCACCTCTCCAGAAGAGATGACCTGAACCCAGAACACCTGGATTGCTGATAGCTGCACTCAGGCATAGATAAAGAGCTCTGGGAAGGGAGAGGCATTTTGGAGATGGTGAACAGTTTCCCTGGTGTTGCCGTAAGGGTCTCATGGAAAACCAATGTTGTGAAGATTAAGCACGCTTATTGAAATTGTGTTTTGAATAAAGGTGACCATCTGCTTGCTCAGGCAAAATGGCGAGCTTCTTTATTTGCAGTTGGCTTATATAGGGAATTTTGTACATGAGCACAATGCAGCAATGACCTCATTGATCCCTTTAAACAGCTTAGGACCACCCGCCCTGTAAGTAGTGCCTCCCTGGTAATCTGATAATCCACCCAACATACACCTTTAAGCATAATCCTTTCAATATAACCTGATTTAACATAACTTAATGAAGAACATGTTGTCAGTTATTACTTTCTTTGTTCGTATCTGATGAAGCCTGAGGCTAAGGGGGAAAGAGAGGTTTTGACTGTCTGTTCTAATCATGCCATTTGGAGGCAGTTACTTTGAATCTTTAAGCAAAGCATAGAGAGACTTCTTGGGCAGACAGAAATTTGTGTGCAAACCTCTGCTCCTATGTAGGCCTTAAGTCAGGGGGGGTTTTGCTGGAGACTTTTACAAGGAATTCTCAGGCTGGACTTCTCAAAAGCCTTTCATGAGCCCACGTTTCATCTGTGCCATTAGACACCTGTATGACATTACCATTCCCAGACCTGTCAGCAAGCGACCTTCGTCAATTACCACAGATCAGGAACCCAGACCTGTGAGTAAACAACCTTCGTCACTTACCACAGATCAGGAAAGGTTAATGATGGGTATCTGGCCAGTTTTCCAAAGGGCTTTTTCATAGGCCTTATAAAGTTAACCTTAATTCCTTAATGCAGTCTGGAAATGCTATTCCAGCCAAAACCTTGGTCATGTTAGGCCTGCAACTAACCTGGCCACATGGGATTCTGCCTCAGTTTCTTAAGTATGCCTGCACAAAGTCTTTTCACTGCTCTCTCTCAAATGGCTTTTTTGGCCAGAGGCATATAGGCGTTTCACCTATACCCTGGTGGAGAGGGGGTTGAGCTCCACCAGATCTCACCCCATCCCCATTCTGGAACCTGCCCCTGCCTAAGGTTACCTTGGCAGAACACTTTGCTTTCTGACTCTCAGTTCCTGCTTGACAAATAAGCCAATAAGCCACTCAGGATAGATCATCCTTAAACACCACTGAGATGCAAACAGATTGTGCCTGGCATCCTTTGGGCACCACCCAAGTATTTTAAAAACTTCAGAGAGGAGGGTTGCACTTACCTTGCCTTTTGTGACTCTTCTCCAGGTTTCTTTTTCATGAGGTTATAACTGTCAGACAACTGTCAAAACAAATATTATAGAGCTTGGTTTGCGAGATGAAGGCTGAGAAATGGAAAATCACTTTCCCAAAGGGACCTTACCCACAAGTGGCAAAGCCAACATTTTAACATGAACTTCAGAGTCTGGGTGAGGACCTGCACCCAATGCACCACCTGCAAAAGGAGGTTGCTAGATCAGGACATCCAAGGTCATCCAACTCCATCCTGTAGAGCCTATTTAGGTATAATTCACAAGAAAGCAAAATCAGAGACTAGGCCTTGGGGCAAGGACAGAACAAACAGAGATGAAATCTCTCTTCTCCTGTCTGAATTTTGTTCCATTAGCTTTATTAGAAAAATTACAGGGGAAAATAAACCACATAAACAAGGTTAATTAGAGTGAAATGCCTACCCCCTGCCATAGCCCACAATACCTATCCCTCCAATTGCAAATCTCCCCAAACCAGATAACCATTACATCATTCTTCCAGACTTTTCCCATAAATATAACATATTATTTATTTTACAAAAATGTAGGCATGTTAAATCTATTACACTGCAAAACATACTTTCTTCTCTCTTGGATGTCACTCCCTGTCAGCACACATGCAGTAGTCAGTGGCTGCATAGAATGCAGTTGTAGAGATTCACTCTCTTGGAACTAATCTTTCTTCCACAAATAGGCATATAAGTTTCTTCCCAATATTTTGGATGCACTTGCATCTTTGCAGCTTTCTGTGGGCAAGACTTCAGCAGTGAGCTTTCAGGGATCAGAGTGTTGGCCACCACTTAGTAGAATCAACTGACACATTGATAGGATAGGCTAGATCTGGAAACTGGCCCTCAGAGCCTGCAGGGACAGGTCCCTACAGGGACAGATTCCCAAGGACAGATCTAGTGCCCTGGGAACAAAAGGAGGGGTCTCATCCACCAAGAAGCTGGGCAGTCAGGAACTAGTTTGCCCTTGTGGATACCTCTCCTGAGAACAAATTTAAGCTAATAGGAAATGCAAAAATGTTCAAAAGCAGAACTTGTAGCCCTGATGTAGCAAAATCTTTTTTTTTTTCTTGCTTTGGTTGATAGTTTATTAAATACACATTTGTTCACACGTGGACTTATTAAAAACATACTTCATAAAAAACTATCTGTAAAACTAAAATGAAAATACTGCACATGTATTACATAAACTGCTGAAAGGTTAGAAATTATTTCAATTCAATGTATATAAGTTGCTTAATAAAGGCAATCATGAAATAGTAGGTGATTTAATTTTCCTAAATGGAGCACTAGACCATGACTTCAAAAATGTTAATATTGAAACATGGGTACAAAAATGTTTATTAACAAAACTATTTAAATATAACAATGTTTGAGAAAGAAAATATTATTTTTCCTTTACAGATATTTTTCTAAATCCATTCTCTATACATGTCCTCCCATTTAGAATTAGTTATACAGACTGATGTAACAAAAACTCAATTCCTTTTATTTATTTAATCTTTTTTTTTTTTGAGACAGAGTCTTACTTTGTGGCCCCAGGTAGAATGCTATGATGACACAGCTCACAGCTACCTCAGACTCTTGAGGTAGATAAGAGATAACTGAGGTAACTTCTCTTACCTCAGCCTCCTGAGTAGCTGGGACTATAGGCACCTGCCATAACTTCCGGCTATTTTTAAAGATGGTGTCTCAGTCTTGCTCAGGCTAGTCTCAAACCCATGAGCTCAGGCAATTCATCCACCTCAGCCTCCCAGAGTGCTAGGATTACAGGCATGAGCCACGGTGCCCAGCTTTCTGATGGTTTTCTGGATTACAGGTGTGAGCCACCTTGCCCAGCCAGAAACCTCATTCTTAGAACCACAAGAAACTTCATTGTGCCAATAACCTTAATGAATAAGGAAATAAATTCTCTGCTAAAGTCTTCAGTTAGAGTACAGTCAGCTGATACTTTGACTTTAATTCAAACCAGACTTTTGACCTACAGAAATATTATAAGTCTGTGTTGTTTTAAGCCACTTTGTAGCAATTCTTTAAGGTAGAAATAGAAAACTAATACGCCACCTTGACTTTGAATTAATCTCGAACTTGACAAAGAACCTCATGTTCATCTTTACCTAGAACTTGACTTGAATTTAACCCTGACCCTTGACATTATTGTCACATTGATCTTGACCCGAAATCTCATGCCCTAATCCTGACACGCACACCTTGACCTTACAACTGGCCCTAAATCTTACCAGAACTAGACATTCACTATCAACCACAATGTTACTCTCAACCTTACCTCATTCTGACAGCGACCATCATCCTGACCCTGACCCACCCTATTCCTGAACTTGATCTTGGCCATAAACTGTGACCTCTACCCTGTTACTGACCTTCTAATGTATCCTCAGCCTAACTCTGTAGGATCTTACATGATCCTAATTCTGACTCTGAGCTTTACACTCATCTTGACCTTGAACTTAAACTAAAAAACTTCTCACTCAGATTTTGACCTTGAACCTGATTCTGACATTAGCCAGACCTCTCTCTCACCTTGATCTTTAACCTGAAACAGACCTTTACCCTTAACTGGGTCTTGAGGACTCTGCCCTCATGAATGGATTAATCCATTCATGGACTAATGGGTTTTTTGTTTGTTTGTTTTATTTTTTTTTTTTTTTTGAGATAGAGCCTCAAGCTGTCCCCCTGGGTAGAGTTCATGGCATCACAGCTCACAGAAACCTCCAACTCCTGGACTCAAGCGAGTCTCCTGCCTCTGCCTCCCAAGTAGCTGGGACCACAGGCGCCTGCCACAACGCCTGGCTATTTTTTGGTTGCAGCCATCATTGTTGTTTGGCGGACCTGGGCTAGATTCAAACCCGCAACTTTAGGTGTATGTGGCTGGCGCCTTAGCCACTTGAGCCACAGGCGCTGAGCCGTGGACTAAAGGGTTGACGGATTAATGAGTTATCATGGGAATGGGACTGGTATATTTATAGGAGGAAGAACGACCTGAGCTAGCATGCTTTAGCCCCTGGCCATGTGATGTGCTATACTGCCTTAGGACTCCTTAAAGGGTCCACACAAGCAAGAAGGCTCCCACCAGGTGGGGCCCCTTGACCTTGGACTTCTTAGTTAATGTAACAGTAAGAAATAAATTCCTTGTCTTTATAAATCACCAAGTGTCAGATTTTCTGGTATAGGCAACAGAAAACATAAGGCAGCAGGGCAGAGGCCAGGGTAAGTGTATTGACCGAGGCCAAGGGCAGTGCTGAGGTCAAAGAAAAGGCCAGGGCCAGGGCCAGGCCTGAGCCAGGTATAGATGAGGGTCAGGATTAAGGGCAAGGCTGTAATTAGGGCCAGAGCTAGGATGAAGATGAAGGCTAAGGACAGGGCTATGGAGAAAGGCAATAGTAGGGATAGGAACAGTGAGTGTTCGGACCAGGGCCTTGCCCTAATTGTCAGGTTCGGGTCTGGTGAAAATACAGAGAAGGCAAGGCACACGTCAGGGTCAGTTGGAACAAGGGTAAAAGCTGGATGGTGGATGCTGGCAATGGCCAGAGCGAGAGTCAGGGCAAGGTTGAGGAACAGGGTCATTTTCAAGGTCAGGGCCAGGTTCAGATCAAATGTCAGGTCCAGACGGAGGACAGGGCATATTTATTGGCAAGGGTGCAGTGTAGGGGTAGGGACAGCACCAAAGGAAGGAGGGGTTCAGATGAAGGCCAGAGCAAGGGCGAGGCTCAGAGGCAGGGCCAGGGCAAAAGTGAAGAACAGGAACTTGTTAAAAGCTAGATATAATGCTAGAATAGGAGGTGAGAGCAGGAGTAAGTTCATAGGAGAAGCTGGGCCGCCAATTACTTAACTAAGAGTTAGCCTAACCAGGCGAGAGCGCCGCGAGTGGGCGGGGCTGGCCCTGCAGGGCGGGATCGCTGCTGGCCGTGCGGGGCGGGAGCTCGGCGGGCGGGGCGGGGCTGGGCGGGGAGGGGCAACAATGCAAACT
>NW_003852638.1:339098-343932 GCF_000181295.1 Otolemur garnettii | reverse complement strand
CTAGCCCGGGAGGAAGCGCGGCGGAGACGGCGGGGTGTGGCGGCGAAATGGCCCCACAGCTGGGTCCGCACGAACTGTTGCACGTTTTCTCGTTCCTGGAGGCCCGAGACCTGCTTTCCACCGCGCAGGTGAACAAGGTAATGCGCTGTGTCTAGGGCGAGAGACATGGCCAGTGTTCTTGTCGCCCGTGTGTCCAACGCCCAGCCCTTCTCGCCTGGGCCCAGAGTTCCACCATTGGTGAGGGAAGGGCGTCAGGCTGCCCCGAATTCGTGAGTGATGTTGCTGAGGGCCCACGCTACCCCAAGGAAGATGTCGGCAGAGGCTCAGGAGGTCCAACGCGTGCACTGGAGACTCCTGAGCTTGTCATTTTTTTTCATCCCCATTTTTATTGTAAAAAAGCTGAATAACAACACACTGTGATTTGCCTAAGGTCGCTCAATGAGTCATGCGCGGGGCTGGAGTTAGATCCCTGGCCTGATAGCAGTAGACTAGGGGTAATTTAGGGGCAGAGTTTGGCAGGGAGGTGCCTCATATTCTTTGGTAGCACCAACTTCTTTCGGTCCTAATTTTCCCATAGGTAAGATCAGTAATCTCTCCTTGTGGTGTCATTGTGAAGGCCAGGATCCGACAGAAGGATCTTCAAAGATAGGGAGCATTTATTTCGTAGTGTATATTACATATTATAATTCTTTGGGAAATAAAATTCCAGTTGGGTTTTGAACTAGAAACTACAGAAAAGGAAAATTCACAGATCTTGCTTGATTTTATTTTGCAAAATGCAAACTTTACATTCCCTAAAGCCAAAAAGACTTCTATCTGAGAAAGTTTGAGCTAGCAGATGGGTGAGAGAGATATTGAAATGGATTCATTACACTGCGGAGGCTTGGAAAGTCACACATTTCTGGGATGGGACCTTCAGATGGGCTGGCTCTAGAGAGTTACCCCTAAAAGTTTGTAGGCTTCAGAATCCAGGGCGGTTTAGCTGGAGAGGCCAGGCAGGTCCAGGAGGCAGACCTGGGCCTGAGGGAGGGAGAACTGTGGCACTCTGATCCCCATCCACAGAACCATCCTGAGGCTATTGCATATACTTCCTGCAGAGAGCAGTTGTGGGAACAGCACCCACATAGTAATCCTCTTCCCCAGCTGTTCCCATTCTACCATCTTGGCATCTTGGGAACATCCTTTGGGCCAGTGTCTCAGTTTACTGCACTATAGCAGCTGTCCTACAAGGCTTACTTACCTGCTCTCATTTTCAAGCCTGCTTTCTCATCAGCTGCAGCAATTTTCTTAAAGCATAGTTTGACCCTACCACTCCTGTGTTAAAAATCCTCAAGAAGCGTCTCACTGTTTTTGCTAGTATGAATAGCCAGCGCCCTTTCTCATTCCTTTCCAATCAGAACCCTGGCTTCTACTTAAGACAATTTACCCATCTTTTTCACACTTGGGAACCCTGGCTCTTCTGCCTCTCCCTGCAGTGCTTCAGCAATTCTCTTAGAGGATAGTGACTTTCTTTTGGGACTTGATCAGTGATCAATTCTCTGCCCCCTGGCTTTTTACCATTCAACCCCATTGATTTGGTCCTTCTCTCTTCCTCATTATTTGATTGTTGTTAATCATTTCAGATTTCTATGCTGTTTTTGTGTGGGCGCGCACGTGCAGGGACTGATTCTAATTTAGCTCTTTGTCCTCTTTACAAGACTTTGCAGGCTAGTTGCTAACTGCCTGTTGACTGACCAGACACTCTTTTCTCCTTCTCCTTGTTCCAGGTCTGGAATGAGGTTTCAAGGACTAAGGAACTATGGAGGTGAGTGAAAGAAGAACCAAAAGTGGTTCCAGAGAGGAGACTAGATAATTCTTTTGAGTACTTATGCAAATCTGCATTCCTGGCTCCATTGAGTACATAATAAAGGATTATTCAAGCCCCTACCAGCAGGAAATATCTCCCTGGTTAGGGATGTAAGACTCTTCTGAATATTGAGATTTAGAGATTTGTTTTTTTCCCCCCTCCAGCACTAGTTGTGCATGGAAGATTATTATTATTATTATTATTTTTTTTTTTTTTTTTGAGACAGAGCCTCAAGCTGTCCCCCTGGGTAGAGGGCCGTGGCATTACAGCTCACAGCAACCTCCAACTCCTGGGCTCAAGCGAGTCTCCTGCCTCCGCCTCCCAAGTAGCTGGGACCACAGGCGCCCGCCACAACGCCTGGCTATTTTTTGGTTGCAGCCGTCATTGTTGTTTGGCGGGTCCAGGCTGGGGATTCGAACCCACCACCTTAGGTGTACGTGGCTGGCGCCTTAGCCGGTTGAGCCATAGGCGCCGAGCCTATTATTATTATTTGAGACAGAGTCTCATGTTGTTGCCCTCAATAGAGACTGTGGCATCACAGCTCACGGCAACCTCAAACTCTTGGGCTTAACTGATTATTTTGCCTCAGCCTCCTGAGTACCTGGGACTACAGGCCCATCACACTGCTTAGCTGTTTTTAGAGACCAGGCCCTGCCCTTGTGAGCCCCAGCCACCCACTCACCTCAGTCTCCCAGAGTGCTAGGATTATAGGCATGAGCCACCGCACCCGGCCCATGGAAGATTTTTTTTTTTTTGAGACAGAGTCTCACTATATTGCCCTCGGTAGACTACAGGTGCCTGCCACAATGCCCGACTATTTTTTTTTATTGTAATTGTCTTTGTTATTTTGGCAGGCCTAGGCCGAGTTCAAACCCACCAGCTCTGGTGTGTGTGGCTGGCACCCTAGCTGCTGAGCTATGGGCGCTGAGCCGGAAGATTTTTTTTTTTTAAGAGATAAAATGTTGCTCTGTTGCCAAGGCTGGAACCTTAGACTCCTGTGTCAGCTTCCTTAGTAGCTAGGTAGGATCACAGGTGTGCCCCACCATACCCAGCTAATTAAAAATTTCAAAAAATTGTAGAGAAAGAGTCTATGTTGCCCAGGCTGGTCTCAAACTCCTGGCCTCTGGTGAACCTCGTCCCTCAACCTCCCAAAGTGCTGGGATTATCGGCATGAGCCACCATGCCTAGTCTCACAGGTGATTTTTAAGAGTCTTCTATGTATCTGTCTCCCACTGCCCCTTCATTCATCCTCTTCATCCCCACCCTGGAAATCCCTGGTTTTTTCCCCTGAGGTAAAAGGATTTGGATTTCTCCTCAAGAAATGAGGAGAAGTGATTTCTGTCAAGAAATGACAGTAGAAAAGGTTGGAGGAAGAGGAGACTGAGGGGCTGCTGGTAGTGGTGACGGCTGGGAGTCAGAGGAGAAGGATGGAAGGGAAGAGTGAGCAGAAGGGGGTGGGGATATCAGGCAGAGAAGGCCCTGGTCAACAAGCCCACACTACTTTCCAGGGGGCCAGCCTACAGCCAGCACATCTTACGTGAGGAGACACACAGATTGCTTTCTCTGAGGCTTTGTCAGCCATTCCCACAGAGAATACACATTGACCCACACATGCACAAAGATCTGAGGTAGATTGTGGAAGCTAAGTGAGGGAAGGAGAAGGAAAGGGGATGGCCCTGAGGGGCTGTGGGGTGTTTGTGAGGTGGCAGAGACACATGATGATCTTTCCCTTCCTCAGGAAGGCCTAAAAGGGCAAAGTAATGCCCAGCAAGATCCCTCCTGGTGCTAATGATTTTCAGGGACTTTTTGGCAGAAATGAAAGAGATTTTATTAATCAAATGGAAGATTAGTATAAGGTAAGCTTACCACACTCAGTGGCAGAAAAGTATAATTAATGAAGGCAGCTGGTTAATAGAAGATAAATCCACAGAAATATGATCAAGCTACTTTTATTTTAATTCAGCTTTACCATCACAACATAGCAATGTAAATATTATATTAACACTCGTAAGGATTAAATGGAAAGAAATTAAAATTGTAAATAAACATTTTAATTGCTAAATTATTGTCTCGGTGCCTATAGCCTAGCAGCTAGGGTGCCAGCCCTATACATCAGAGCTGGCGGGTTCAACCCTGGCCCAGGCCTGCCAAACAACAATAACAACTGCAACAAAAAAATACCTGGGCATTGTGGCAGGTGCCTGTAGTCCCAGCTATTTGGGAGGCTGAGGCAAGAGAATCACCTAAGCCCAAGAGTCGGAGGTTGCTATGAGCTGTGATGCCAGGGGACACTATGGAGGGCCACAAAAGTGAGACTGTCTCAAAAACAAAATAAAACAATTACTAAATTATTAAATTTTTCTTTCTTCTTAATTCTTCCTTTGGAACCTGACTTTTATACCAAGATAGAATTTTAAGGATCTGGAGGGAAAAAAAAGGTAACTATCAGATCTCCAACCTCTTGCTAAATACAGTAGAGCTTTGACTGTCAACTAGGAGCTGTATTTAATTTTAGTCATTCAAGATGAAAAACAGGTGTTTGCCCCTGTTCTCTTAAACATGGAGAGAGTCTTTGCTTTTACCTTGAGATTAACTATAACTTGGGATATTTGAGAATTTTGAAATGTCAGTCTCACCATATTTGCTTTTCAGCATCCTAAAGCGCTGTTCTAGTTGTTACTTTTCAAATTTTTTTATTACTAGTATCAGTTAAAAAACAATATTAATCTCTTTAGACAGGTTTGAAGTATGAGAAATTTTATTGGAATTCAGTATTTGCAATTTGGGGAATATAGTCTAGGCATAACATTCAGTTCTGGAAATTGATATTTCCATAGGTAGGTCAACAGGATTATGTCTTGTCAAATGTGTTTTTATTTTTTTATTTTTTATTTTTTATTTTTTTTTGAGACAGAGCCTCAAGCTGTCCCCCTGGGTAGAGTGCTGTGGCATCACAGCTCACAGCAACCTCCAACTCCTGGGCTCAAG
>NW_003852638.1:326078-339016 GCF_000181295.1 Otolemur garnettii | reverse complement strand
CTGCGGGTCCGGGCTGGGGATTCGAACCCGCCACCTTAGGTGTACGTGGCTGGCGCCTTAGCCGGTTGAGCTATAGGCGCCGAGCCTCAAATGTGTTTTTAAAAGAAATTATTTTATTAGAAATAAATAAGGCCGGGTGCCTGTAACCCTAGCACTCTAGGAGGCCTAGACAGGTGGATTGCCTGAGCTTATAAGTTCAAGACCAATCTGAGTCAGAGTGAGACCCCCATCTCTAAAAATAGCCAGGCATTGTGGCGGGCACCTGTAGTCCCAGCTACTTGGGAGGCTGAGACAAGAAAATACAGAAGTCCTCAATTTACAGTGGTGACTTTCAAATTTTTGACTTTACAACAATGCGAAAATGATGTGTTTAGTAGAAACCATACTTAAGAATAGCATTCCATAAATTACATGAGATATTCAACACTATTGCAAAATAGGCTTTGCATTAGATGATTTTGCCCAATTGTAGGCTAATGTAAGTATCCTAAGCACATTTAAGTTAGGCTGGGTTAAGCTGTGATATTTGGTAGATTAGGTGTATTAAGTACATTTCTTTTTGCCGTACATCATTAATGATGATTTTATTGGGATGTAATCTAATTGTAAGTTGAGGACAATCTGTTTGAAGAAACTCCCCAAATTTGATGAAAACCATTAATTTATACATCTAAGAGCTCAATGGGCTTCAAGTAAGGCAAAGTGACATAAAAGGTAAGACTTTTGCACTAAGATACATTATAATAAAACTGTCAAAAGCTGGCTCAGCACCTGTAGCACAGTGGGTACGGTGCCAGCCACATACACTGAGGGTGGCAGGTTTGAACCCATACTGGGCCAGCTAAACAACAGTGACATCTGCAACAAGAAATAGCCAGGCGTTGTGGCGATCACCTGTAGTCCCAGCTATCTGGGAGGCTGAGGCAAGAAAATCTCTTAAGCCCAAGAGTTTGAGGTTGCTGTGAGCTCTGATGCCGCAGCACTCTACGAAGGGTAACATAGTGAGACTGTCTCAAAAAAAAAAAACTGTCAAAAGTCTTAAGACAGAGGGGGTTTTTTTGTTTGTTTGTTTTGTTTTTTTGAGACAGAGCCTCAAGCTGTCCCCCTGGGTAGAGTGCCATGGCATCACAACTCACAGTAACCTCCAACCCCTGGGCTCAAGTGAGTCTCCTGCCTCAGCCTCCCAAGTAGCTGGGACCACAGGCGCCCGCGACAACGCCCGGCTATTTTTTGGTTGCAGCCATCATTGTTGTTTGGTGGGCCCGGGCTGGATTTGAACCTGCCACCTTAGGTGTATGTGGCTGGTGCCCTAGCCACTTGAGCCACAGGCACTGAGACAAGACAGAGGCTTTTTTTTTTTTTTTTGAAACAGAGCCTCAAGCTGTCCCCCTGGGTAGAGTGCCATGGCATCACAGCTCACAGCAACCTCCAACTCCTGGGCTCAAGCGAGTCTTCTGCTTCAGCCTCCCAAGTAGCTGGGACCACAATGCCTGGCTATTTTTTTGGTTGTAGCCATCGTTGTTTGGCGGGTCCAGGCTGGATTCAAACCCACCACCTTAGGTGTATGTGACTGGCACCTTCGCCACTTGAGCCACAGATGCCAAGCCAAGACAGAGGTTTTTAAAAGAGCAGAAGAGACGCAATTGTTGTATAAAGGGAACCTAATGAGATTAACAAATAATTTCTCATAAAAAACCGTAGAGCTCAGAAAGTCTTTGGGATGACATATTCACAGTGCTCAAAGAATAAGACTAATACCAAGAATTCCACATCTAGCAAAACTCCTCTTCCAAAGTGAAGAAAGATATTCCTAGATAATAAAGGCTCAAAGAGTTGTTAGATTTGCTTTATGAGAAATACTAAGGAGAGTCTACAAGAAATACTAAAAGGAAATGAAAGGAAAAGTAGGCAGTAACTTGAATCCACATGAAATAGTACCACTAAAGGTAATAAGGCATATGCAAAAGGTAGTATAAATGATTTAATATTTTAATATTATCACTCTTTTTTCTCCTATCAGATTTAAAAGGCAACTACATACAGCAATTAAGTATAAATTTCTGTTGATATTGTGACAGACACTGTGGGTCTGTTTTTCAGGCAGCTATGTCTGAGACGCTGGTCATCCTGCAAAGCCTCCCAAATGGTCCCGGGCACACAAACATGGAAACAGTACTATTTTTGCCGATCTGAGCTGGAGTTCCGAATGGCATCTGGGCGGCCAGAAGACTTCATCTGTAAAGCCATTGCTGGGCACAAAGGTGTGAGGTGGGGAATGTGGTTGCTCACACTCTTCCTGATTAAGTCTCGCGGAATTTGGTGATTCAGCCAGTGACTTGGAAATTGGCACTTGATGAGTATACAATTTATGTCATTTTTGTTCTATAATTTGATCCTTGCAATAATCCTGTGAGGGAGGATCATTATATCTATTTCAGAGTAGAAAGAGGTGGAAACTGAGAGAGTAGGTAGTAGTTCAAGGCTACATGGCTGGTGGTAGATAGACAGTCCTAGGAGCAAAACTTGGTTGTAAGTCTAAATCCTTGTTGCTTGTCCCATCCACATTGTCCACTGTGCTGTTGAGACAGAAAGAGGAATAGTTTTCCAACTTACCCTTTTACTAACTTAAGTATTTAAATTTTGGCCCACTTGTGTCTGTGTTTTCTTACAGGATGGATAAATGAGCTGGCTTATGTCTCTACCAACGAATGCCGGTTTGATGGAAGGAAGAAGTCTGTAGTTTGCACTGTGTCCTCAGACGGTACAGTGCGTGCCTGGGATTTAAATGAGGTAAGGTGAGCGGGTCCCAGAATGTGAAGGCAGGGATGAAGTTGAATCCTTACTGTGTCTGTGGTCTTAGCTAATCCCTTCATCATTATGTTTTCATTTACTCATTGTGGAAAACTACTAAGGTGAGGACTGGGAGCCCCATTTTGCAGATGAAAAATCTGAGCTTGAAAGCCTGGAGTGCTCATTCAGCGTACCATGTCGTTGTACCGGTAACAGGCATGGGCCAGACCCATGTTAGAACCTCCAGTCAGACTGATCTCAATGATACATTCTTGGCTTCCTACCTTCCTCCCCAAGTGCTGCCTTGGGGAAACAGACTTACCCAGCTGTGCCTGGTGGGGGCTGTGTTGGCATACACCTAAGATGGCAGCTGCCATGCCATTCCTTGTTCCTTCCTAGCAAGCATCATTGGACTTTGTCAGAAACCACTCAGTCGTGTGGTCTTCATTAGCACTGATGCCAGCCCCCTGGGTGGTTTTGCTTAGATAATTGTAGGCTTTAGTCATGTGCAAACTGTTCAAATCTGAATAGCTTGATTAATATTTTAAACTTTGTTGGTGTTTTTTTGGTGCTTATTGTTTAAAAGTTTTAATATCCATTTTTTAATCAAGCAGGCAAAAAGGTACTCATTATTGTCATCCTAATGTTAGAAGTAGAAACTGAGAGAGGGAAAGTGACTCTGAGTCTTGAACCATATGATCTCCCTGCAAATTCAGGGGTTTTCCCTGGCACCACTCTGAGATGGAACCCAACCTCCTATGAAGGATATTTTCCTGGAAAACTGTAGATCACTTCGTGTTTTAGATGCTACACAAGCACAGGCACCCTCAGTGCCTTACTTTATTCTGTAAGTAATCTCTTGGTAGCTGAGATTGACTCATGGCTCATCTCTCACTGTTCCCCAGTTTTGCTACAAGTATATGCTGCTTCTGACAAGTGCAGCTTAATTTCAAGTTCACTTAGTAGGCAAGAGAGTGACAGCAAGTAGAGAGGAAGGACCACTAACCAGGGTGCCAGGAGAAGTGACTGAACTTAGGTCCTAGTTCCACTCTAATCCACTGTGGGATCATCTCTCCTGAGAGAGAGATCTGCCTGCAGGTTATGACCATGTGGCCTTGAGTAGTCTTAGATTTAGGGGCACTGGGTGGGTAGGAAGCTTGAGGGCTGGGGCTCTTCATAGTCATCAAAAAAAAGGTCTCGAATAGAGAATGTGCTATGATGCGAAGGGCTAGCCCAGTGATTTTCAACCTTTTTTACCTCACGGCACACTTGAACCTATAGTTAAATTTTCCCAGTACACTTAAATTATGTTGATCAACAAAAAAGTATACTTACTGTGCTTTGAACATTTTTAAAAAATAATTTAATTAATGATCTAATTTATTAAATTAATAATTTAATGATCTTAGGCATGGAACACCTGAGGTCCTCTCATGACACACTATTATGCCGCAGCACACCATTTAAAATCACTAGGCTAGACAATCAATATTTTAGGCTTCGCTGGGTGCAGTGGCTCATGTCTGTAATCTTAGCATTCTGGGAGGCTGAGACCAGCAGATTGCTTCAGCTCTGGAGTTCAAGGCCAACTTGAACAAGAGTGAGACCCTGTCTCTACTAAAAATAGAAAAACTAGCCAGGCATTGTGTCAGGCATCTGTAGTCCCAGCTACTTGGGAGGCTGAGGCAGGAGAATCATGTGAGCCCAGGAGTTTGAGGTTGCTGTGAGCTATGACACTACGGCCCTCAAGCCCAGGGGACAAAAAAAAAGAAAATTTATGCTTTGTAGACCAGACAGTCTCTGCAACAACTCAGCTCTGCCTCTGCTATTGTGTGGAATAAGTGGCACACAAATGCAACCATAGACAGAACATACTAACACGAGAGTTGCTATATTCCAAGAAAACTATTTATGGACACTGAAATGTGAACTGAATTTCATGTCATTTTCAACTGCAATGAAATATTTTTCTTTTGATTTTTTTTAACTAAAATACAAAATACAAACAATACAAAAAATAGTTGGTAGCCTGGGTATGGCTGCAGGCCATAGTTTGCCAAACTCTAACATTCTTCATTGTTCCCAGTGTGGGATAGTTTCAGAGTGCCAGGGGCCCTTCACTCCATTCTGCCTGGCTTTCCACCCTATTAAGAGTGGGAAGAGTGGGTACTAATCCTTTGTGAGGAAATCTTCAAACTTCTATTCTTTTTCTTTCTTCTTCTTCTTTTTTTTTTTTTGATGCTGAGGTTTTTGTTTTTTTTTTTTTTGCAGTTTTTGGCCGGGGCTAGGTTTGAACCCGCCACCTCCGGCATATGGGGCCGGCGCCTTACTCTTTTGAGCCACAGGTGCCTCCCCTCTTTTTTTTTTTTTTTTTTGAGACAGAGTTTCACTCTGTCTCCCTGGGTGGAAGGAATGCCATGGCATCATCATAGCTCACAGCAGCCTCAACTTCCAGGCTCAAGCAATCCTCTGGCCTCAGTCTCCCAAGTGGCTAAGACTACAGGCACCTGCCATGACAACTGGCAAGTTTTTCTATTTTTAGTAGAAATAGGGTCTTGCTCTTGCTCAGAGTGGCCTCAAACTTCTGAGTTCAAGCAGACCACCTGCTTTGGTCCCCCAGAGTGCTAAGATTACAAGTGTAAGCCACTGTGCCTGGCCATTTTATTTTATTTTTTTTAATTTGGCCCTTTAGTTGCTGTGATGATTTAAATGTTTTTGTCCCCTTCAAAATTCATGTTGAAACTTAATCCCCAGTGCAACAATATTGGGAAGGTGGTTGAGTAGTGAGGTCAGAGCCCTCATGAATGGGATTAGATGCCCTTATAAAAGGGCTTAACAGAGGGGGTTCACCTTTCTTGCCCTCTGCCTTCTATTATATTAGGACACAGTGTTCCTCCCCTCTGGAGGACACAGCTAGAGAGCTTTCACCAGACAGCTGAACCTGCTGGTCCCTTGAGTTTGGACTTCACAGTTCCAGAAATGTGAGAAAACAGATTTCTTTTCTTTATGAATTACCCAGTCTCAGGTATTTTGTAATGGCATCAAACAGACTAAGGCAGTTGGGATCATAACAGTATGTAGCCTTTTCAGATTTACTTCTTTCACTTAGTGGTTTGCATCGAAGGTTCCTCTGTGTCTTTTTGTGACATGAATGCTCATTTCTTTCTTCTTTTTTATTTAAGACAGATTCTCACTTTTTCACCCTCAGTAGAGTGCTATGGCCTCATAGCTCACAGCAACCTCAAACTCTTGGCCTCAACCACCCAAGTAGCTGGGACTACAAGTGCCTGCCACAACCCCCAGCTAGGTTTTAGATGGGGTCTCACTCTTACTCAGGCTGGTCTTGAACTGAGCTCAAGCAGTCTGTTGATCTCAGCCTCCCAGAGTGCTAGGATTACAGGCGTGAGCCACTGCGCCTAGCTGCTCATTTCCTTTTAGTGCTGAATAATAATCCCTTGTATGGCAGTGCCACAGTTTGTTGGTCATATTAAACATGGGCATCTTGCTTCCAAGTTTGGCAGTTTTAAATAAAGTTGCTTTGAACATTTGTGTGCAGGATTTTATGTAGACATAAGTTTTCAACTCTTTTGGATAAACACCAAAAGTACAGTTGCTAGACTGTGTGTTAAGAGTATAATAGCAGGCTCGGCGCCTGTGGCTCAAGTGGCTAAGGCGCCAGCCACATACACCTAAGGTGGCGGGTTCGAATCCCCAGCCCGGGCCCGCCAAAACAACAATAATAATGGCTGCAACCAAAAAATAGCCGGGCCTTGTGGTGAGCGCCTGTGGTCCCAGCTACTTGGGAGGCTGAGGCAGGAGACTCGCTTGAGCCCAAGAGTTGGAGATTGCTGTAAGCAGTGAAGCCATGGCACTCTACCCAGGGGGACAGCTTGAGGCTCTGTCTAAAAAAAAAAAAAAAAAAAAAAAAAAAAGAGTATAATAGCAGTAATAATATCAGTGGTTGCAAGGAGGTTGGTTGTGATTTGGGGGGTTATGTCCTTTCCTTGTCAATGTATAGCAATTCTTTATATGGAAAGGATAATGATGAAAATCATAATAATAGCTAATGAACTCTTTGACAACACAGAGGTACCCTGTGCCTGGGAGGGTGTTATCTCTACTTCTTAGCTAAGGAAATTGAAGTTCAAGGGATGAAGCTGCTTGTCAACAGTCAGCTGGCCTATGAACCTTTGTTCTCTACCATTACATTCTGCAGTCACCAGGGATTACTTGGAATTTCCTGCTCAAGTGGCAAAGAATCCTTATCATTATTTTTTCTTGGATTTTTCTTTACAGAGTTTCCTTTTTCTTCTTTTATGGCTTTTGGGTATCCTATTTTGCTTTAGAAGGCCTTTCTTATCCTGACATGACGTTCCTATTTTCTTGCAATTTTTTTCTAGTTTTTTTATTTTTACATTTTTGATATTTTTTGTGTGTATGATTGGAAATGTAGGGGTTGGACTATAGTTTCTTCCAACTAGGCAGCCAACTCTTCCAACATTGTTCACTGAGTAAATTTCTCACTGACTTATAATGCCCCTATTTTATATATCGTATTCTCACTTTATGTTGGGTCTGTGGGCCTTCTGTTTCATCTGTCTGAATGTGTGTTGTGCTAGTATCATACCATTTTGAATACTGTAGCTTTTTTTTTTTTTTGAGACAGAGCCTCACTCAAGCTATCCCCCTGGGTAGAGTGCCGTGGCATCATGCTCACAGCAACCTCCAACTCCTGGGCTCAAGCGAGTCTCCTGCCTCGGCCTCCCAAGTAGCTGGGACTACAGGCACCTGCCACAACGCCTGGCCATTTTTTTGGTTGCAGCCATCATTGTTGTTTGGCGGGCCCGGGCTGGATTCGAACCTGCCACCTTAGGTGTATGTGGCTGGCGCCTTAGCCGCTTGAGCCACAGGCGCCGAGCCTGAATACTGTAGCTTTATAAAACTTTGGATATCTTTTGGGGGGTGGGGGTTATGCATGGAGCTAGGGAGCACAGAAAATAGGCCAGCATGTTTCAGCGTTCTGTTTTACTGCTTTTTGCCCATTTCAGTAACACTTACTCTTGTAAATGTTCTATATTTCTCCAGCAATCATTGACCATCAGCCTAGTCCCTGCTGAGGAGGTCTGTACAGTACTAGTGATAGTCATGTTAGCTGTTTAAGCAATGAAAATCAACTGAGGGGGAAAAAAGAAACTAACAGAAGAATACTAAGATACCATGACTGGGAAAGAGGTAGAGATAATGATAAAACTGACAAAACATGAAAAAAAGAGGTCATAATAACCCCTAAATGGAAGGAAAGCTGACCAGCATGCCTAGGCACTCCAGAGCAGTTGTCTTAGACTCCCCTCTTGTGCCCTGTTTTAGTGCAGAATAGTCCCAGCAGCGCCCAGCTCTTTACCTCTTTATTCTAAATTTCAACATCTCAGGAGAGGCCACAGAATGGACCTAGCTTGGGGCAGTTGTTTTTCTCTGGATCAGTGGACTGTGTATGGGAGAGGCCTTGACCAGGGCTGGGCCCAGAGAACAGAGAGGTGTTCCACACAGGGCAGCTGTGGTCTATGCAGCATAACCTGTTTTTATCACATCTGCAAGCCTGAATTTATTTATCAGTGAGACCAGGCTACTGTGAGAACCAAGTAAGATGATGCCCATGATGCATAGACTAAGCGGTGTACAGCAGTGCATGCAACCCAGGTTCCCGAGCGGGGCACAGTGGTGTTGCCTTTAACCATCCCCCCACCCCCCTGCCATCCACCCTGCTCCTCCATTCTCCTTTAGTTGGGTTCTAGATAAGTGCTGAGAGTTCTTCAGACATGCTGTTGTGTGTGCCATACTCCCACCCTTCATCCCTCTGGTGAGTGCTGTCCAGCCTTCAGGGTGTCTTCCCAGACTGCCTAGCTAAGTCACTCTCCTCATATCAAGGACATTCCTGTCTTACCTTTATTGTTTTACCTACTATGCTGTAGGGTGGGGTCATATCTTTCACTCTCGTGCTGCAGTGTGTACTATGTGTGTACTATGGTGTACTAGATGTGTACTATGGAGCCTGGTACACGGTAGGCACATACAAATGAGTGTTGAGTGAATGCATGAAAATATGTGTTTACAAAATCATGGATCCCTGTGTCTGATTGTTATATTACTTTGGTTGCTGCCCAGGGTACACAGATCTGGTCAAGCCCTCTACAGCCTGATATTATGGAGAATTTGGTGACCTACCCTCAACTGCAGCTGGTTGTCACCATAGACAGCAGAGGATTAATCAAAGCATGGAAAGCAGACAATGGGTGGGAGTGGGCCTCATTCCGCCTGCCGAAATCCCCATCTGCACTGGAGGCCTGTGACCATCCTGAGGGCCCCTTCCTGCTGGTGAGTTGAGTGACCCACTTTGCAGGAGCCTCCCCAGGACCTGGCTGTTTCTCCAGGTCCATGGACACTGGTACCTTGACCACCGTGGTAGATGGAGCCTCAGGCCAGTCCCTTCACACGGCAGACCATGTCACTCTCCTCTGCAGATCCCCCAACCCCTTACCTGCCATGTGAAGTGTAGGCTCTTTGTCTCACACTTTGGTTCTATTCTGTGGCAGCAGCCTGTCTTCGTAGCCCCATCTTCACAGGATTTCCTTTGCTGTCACAGTGAGATCTGTGGACTACCTTGGGTTCCTGGTTCGTGTGCTCCCACTCTCTTGATTCCTGACCTCTGCTTATGGTCTTTACTCTGCCTATAGTTTTTTCTTACTGCATCATTCTTATCCTTCATGCCTGTTTCTCAAGTCCTTACCAAGGTCTAACGCAAGAGAAACTGGGGCATGTTTGACAGAATGTGAGCATTTGCCCAAGACAGCAAAGGCCTTCAGTAGCCCAGACAAGAGTTTAGAGATGGTTTATAGGCAGTGGAGAGAATCCAGTAGGGAAAAACACAGTGAAGGCATTGGCTAAGGTGACAAAGCGAGGAAGTGGCTCTCACCTGGAGCTGATAGCATCTTCCTGTGGAGGAAGGGGGGTATCCAAAGTGTAGGCAAAATAGTATTTCTGAATAAAAAGATGATCAGACATCCAAGAATATTCAACATTCAAATTTTTTGAATTTAATTTATTATTGATACCTTATAACTATATATCTTGGGGACACATGTGATCATTTAATCCATTCATAGAATTTATAAAGAGGAAATCAGTGTAATTTGAGGTATCCATCACCTTAAATATTTATCTTGTCTTTATGCTAGAAACATTTCAATTATTCTTTTCTAGCTATTTTAAAATATGCAACAGATTATTATAAACTATAGTCACCTTGTTGATCCATCAAATACTATGTCTTCTTCTATCAAACTATATATTTGTATTAATTAATCAAACTTTCATCATTAACTCCCCCTGGTTCCTGGCCTCTGGTAACCCACCAATCTACTCTCTATCTTCACATGATCTATGTTTTTAGCTCCCACATATGAGTGAGAACATGTGACATTTGTCTTTTCTGTGCTTAACTTATTTCACTCAATAGAATTACCTCTGTTTTCATCCATGTTACTATTGATACAAATGACAAGGCTTCATTTTTTATGGGTGAGTAATATTCCATTGTTTATCTATACCATATTTTATTTTATTTTTTTTTTTTTGAGACAGAGACTCAAGCTGTTGCCCTGCGTAGAGTACTATGGCATCACAGCTCACAGCAACCTCAAACTCTTAGGCTTAAGTGATTCTCTTGCCTCAACCTCCCAAGTAGCTGGGACTATAAGGCATCTGCCACAATGGCTGGCTATTTTTTGGTTGTAGTTGTCACTGTTGTTTGGCAGGCCCCTGGTGGCTGGCGCCCTAGCTGCTGAGCTATAGGCCCACATTTTCTTTATGCATTTGTCCATTGATGGGCAGTGAGGCTGTTTTGTTTTCCTTTTTTTCTTTTCATTTTTTGTTGAGATAGGATTTTACTTTGTTGCCCAGGGTGGTCTCCAACTCCTGGCCTCAAGTGATCTTCCCACCTTGGCCTCCGAAAGAGACCTAACTGACATTTGCTGAATACTTCACTCAACTGTTACAGAATACATATTCTCTCAAAGTGCTGGAATTAAAATCATGAGCCACTGTGCCTGGTTAGGCTGATTTTACATTTTGAGTGTTGCAAAAACTGCTACAGTGGTTCGGTGCCTGTAGCTCAGTGGTTAAGGGTGCCAGCCACATATGCCTAGGGTGAGGGGTTCAAACCTGGCCCAGACCTGCTAAACAACAATGACAACTGCAACAAAAAAATACCTGGGCATTGTGGTGGGTACCTATAGTCCCACCTACTTGGGAGACTGAGGCAAGAGAATCGCTTAAACCCAAGAGTTAGAGGTTGCTGTGAGCTGTGACGCCATAGCACTCTACTGAGGGTGACATAGTGAGACTCTGTCTCAAAAAAAAAAAAAAAAAGTGCTGCAGTAATCCTGGGAGTGCAGGTTGTCTTTGATATATTGATTTCATTTCTTTTGGATATATACCTGCTAATGGAATTCTTGGGTCATATGGTAGTTCTATTTTTAGTTTTTTGAGGAACTTCCATGCTGTTTTCTATGGTAGCTATAGTAATTGAGATTTCTACCAATAGGGTATGAGGGTACCCTTTTCTCAACATCCTTGCCAGCATCTGTTATTCCCTGTCTTTTTGATAAAAGCCATTTTAACTGGAGTGAAATGATATGGTTTTTGATTTGCATTTCTTTGCTAATTACTGCTGTTGAGCTTTTTTTCATATACCTGTTGGCCATATGTATGTCTTCTTCTGGAAATGTCGATTCATATCTTTTGCTCATTTTTAATCAGATTATTCTATTTTTACTATTGAGTTGTTTATAAATTCTGGTTATAAATTGTTAGATGGATAGTTTGCATATATTTTCTTCTATTTTGTGGATTATGTTTTTACTTTGTTGTTTATTTCCTTTGCTGTACAGAAACTTTTTAGCTTGATGTAATACCATTTGTCTATTTTTGCTTTGGTTGCCTGTGCTTTTGAAATCCATGTGCTAATAAAAAGAATATGTATTCTGTAACAGTTGAGTGAATTATTCAGTAAATGCCAGTTAGGCTTTTTGGTCCAGTGTGTAGATTAACTCCAGTGTTTGTTGATGTTTTTGTCTGGATGGTCTGTTACTGAGAGGAAGGTGTTCAAGCTTCCTACTATTATTGTATTCCAGTCTATCTTTCCTTTTAAATGTTTGCTTTATATACTTGGGTGTTCCACTGTTGGGTGCATAGATATTTATAATAATTCTATTCTCTTGCTGAATTGACCTCTTTATGAAGTGACTTTCTTTGTCTCTTTTTACTATCTATTTCTGTCTCTGGATAGCTACTCCTGTTCTTTTTTGGTTTCCAGTTGCATGAAATATCTTTTCCCTCTCCACTTTAAGTCTGTGTCTTTATAGGTCAAGTGATTTTCTTGTAGGGAGCATATAGTTGGGTCTTGTTTCTTTATTCATTTGGCCACTTCATATCTTCTATTTATTTATTTAATTTTATTTTTTGATACAGAGTCTCGCTCTTTCACCTGGGTAGAATGCCCATAGCTCAGAATCCTATGCATTCAATTCCAATAAGAACACAGTTAAGGTCCTAATACACAGTGGGGGGTGGGGGATGGTGAGACCTGAGAAAGGGAAGGATAGAGGGGGTGGGGGGAACAAGGGGTGTGGTACACCTTTTAGGGGCAGGACACAGTTAGAAGAGGGTGCTTATCTAACAAGCAATCAATGTAACCTGGTTCTTTGTACATTCATTGAATCCCCAAGAATTTAAAAAATGAAAAAGAAAGCCCATAGCTCATAGAATGCATCATAGCAACCCCAAACTCTTGGGCTCAAGTGATCTTCTTGCCTCAGCCTCCCAAGTGGCTGGGACTACCAGGTGCCTGCCACAACATCCAGCTAGTTTTTAGAGATGGGTTTCAATATCTTTTAATTGGAGAATTGACTCCATTTATATTCAGTCTTGTTATTGATAAGTAAGAACTTACTGTATTTCATTGCATACTTTCTGGTTATTTTCTAACTCTACCTTTCTTCTTGTTTTCTTTTTTTTTTTTTTTTGAGACAGAGCCTCAAGTTATCCCCCTGGGTAGAGTGCCATAGCATCACAGCTCACAGCAACCTCCAACT
>NW_003852638.1:314163-325698 GCF_000181295.1 Otolemur garnettii | reverse complement strand
CCCCCCTCCCCATATTCTTAGGCTATTTGGTTATAGCTTTCATATAAAAGGTATAAATTAGTTTCATAATAGGGGTGTGTACATTAGATACTCCCAGGCTGGATTTGAACCTGCCACCTTAGGTGTATGTGGTGGTGCCTTAGCCACTTGAACCACAGGCGCTGAGCCTTTCTTCTTGTTTTCCTTTGTAGTTAAGTGATTTTCTCTGGTAGTGTTTTAATTTATTGCTTTTTATTTTTAGTGAATCTGTTATTTTTTGCATTGTGGTTGCCATGAGACTTATTAAAAACATAGGAATAAGAAAGTATTTTACATAGATGAAAATTTATCTTAGATCATAAAGAAAAGAATATTCCCAAAGGAAAAAAAAATGGAAAAAATCTCCTCTTTAATTTCATATCCCTCATATTTGACTCTGTTGTTTTAATTTACATATTTTTATATTGCCTATCTCTTAACAAGTTGCTGTAAGCTATGACTGGTTTGATATATTTATCTTTTTGGCTTCATAGTAGAGTTATGAGTGGATTGAGGACCACAATTACAGTATTATAGTATTCTGGGTTTGGCTGTGTACTTAAATTTTACCAGCCAGGTGCAGTGGCTCACATCTCTAATCATCGCACTCTGGGACAGGTGGATTGCTTGAGATCAGGAGTTAGAGACCAGCCTGAGCAAGAGTGAGACCCTATCTCTAAAAAAAATAAATAAATAAAACTAGCTGGGCATTGTGGCCAGCGCCTGTACTCCAGCTCCTCGGGAGGCTAAGGCAAGAGGATCACTTGAGCCCAGGAGCTGGAGGTTGCTGTGAGCTATGACAGTAGAGCACTCTACCAAGGGCAACATTGTAAGATTCTGTCTCAAAAACGAAATAAATAAAATAAAGTTTACCAGTGGGTTTTAGACTTTTAATTGTTTTCTATTTACATGTTAATGTTTTCCCTTTTAGACTGAAGAGATCCCTTTTGTATTTTTTGTAATATGGTTTGGGTGGTGGTGAATTCTCGGCTTTTATTTGCCTGGGAAAGAGTTTCTTCTTTACATTTGAATGATAGGTTTGCTGAAAACACTGTTCTTGGATCAGGCAGTTTTTTCTTTCAGCACTTTGAACATACTGGTCCACTCTGTCCTGGCCTGTCTGGCTGCTATTGAGAAGTCTGTTGCCAGACAAATTGGAGCACCTTTATGTTATTTGCTTCTCTTCACTTACTGCTTTTAGGATCTTCTCTTCGTCCTCAACCTTTGAGACTTTGATTACTACACATCAGGGCAGTCTTAGCTGGGTCGAGATGCAGTAAGCTATGATCACACCACTATACTGCAGCCTGAGCAATAGAATGAGTCAGTGCTGTATAGATGAAGAAACAACTATAGTTCTCCTCTGAGAATGACAGACCATGTAATGCACACTGTTTGTGAAGGATAACTAACAACATTGGGAAGGGGAAATATATATATATGATCGACTTGATAACATCAGAAAACTAAAAAGAGCATGATAGTTTCTAGAGTAAAGAGATGGAAGTTCTCTGACCTTCCTGTACCTAGATATTATCTTAAAAGTTTTGGAAAATGTCTGTTATTATCTCTTTGAATGATTTTTCTACCCCTCGCTCTTGCTGAACTCCTTGAACACCAATAATTCTTAAGTTTGGTCTTTTGAGGTAATTTTTTTTTTTTTTTTTTTTTTTGAGACAGAGTCTCACTTTGACACCCTCAGTAGAGTGCCATGGCGTCACAGCCCACAGCAACCTCCAACTTCTGGGCTTAGGCAATTCTCATGCCTCAGCCTCCTGAGTAGCTGGGACTACAGGCACCTGCCACAACACCTGGCTATTTTTTTTTTGTTGTTGTTGTTGTTGCAGTTTGGCCCAGGCTGGGTTCAAACCCACCACCCTCAGTATATGGAGCCAGCACCCTACCCACTGAGCCATAGGTGCCACCCAACCCATCTTGGCAATTGTAAATAGAGCTACAATAAACAATATAGTGCAAATGTCCTCATGATAAAAATTATTTTTTTCTTCTGGGTGGATGCCTGGTAATGGGATTGTGGGATCAAATGGAAGGTTTATTTTGAGTTCTTTGAGGACTCTCCATACTTCTTTCCAAAGAGACTATACTCATTTGCAGTCCCACCAAAAGTGTAAAAGTGTTTTTCTTTCCACATCCATACCAGCATCTGCAGCTTTGGGACTTTGTGATGTGGGCTATTTTCACTGGGATTAGATGGTATCTCAGGGTGGTTTTGATTTGCATTTTTCTGATAATTAGGGACAATGATCCCGTTTTTCATATGTTTCTCAGCCATTCACCTGTCTTCTTCAGAGAAGGTTCTGTTCACATCTCTTGCCCAAAGGTAGATTGTTTTTTTTTGTCATTGATTAATTTGAGTTCTCTATAGATTCTAGATATCAAGCCTTTGCCAGATTCCTACCATGCAAATATCTTTTCCCATTCTTAAGGTTGTCTATTTCCTTTAATTGTTGCGTCCTTAAGCTGTGCAGAAGCTTTTAAAGCTTAATTAAGTCCCATTTGTTTATTTTTTTTATTGTTGCCATTGCCAGTGAAGTCTTCTCACAAAACCTTTCCCTAGGCTGACATCATCAAGAGTTGTTGATTCTTCCTGGCCAAGAGCATGGTTTGTTTTTCCTTCCATTTGTTAATGTTTTGTGCTATTTTTTTCCTGAAGCTTTCATAATTCTCTTTGTAGAGATCCTTCCCCTCCTTTGTTAGTATATTTCTAGGTATTTAATTTTCTTTGAAGCTACTGTGAATAGTGTTCTGTCTTTCATTTGCTTCTCAACTTGGCTGTTATTGGTGTATATAAAAGCTGCTTATTTGTGGATATGGATTTTATACCCTAAGACATTACCATATTTCTTGATCACTTCCAGGAGTCTTGTGGACGAGTCTCTGGGGTTTTCTAAGATCATATCATCAGCAAAGAGCAGTTGACCTCCTCTTCCCCCCTTTGGGTTCCCTTAATATTCTTCTCTTGTCTGATTCCATTGGCTAGAACTTCTAGAACTATGTTGAATAGCAGTGGAAATAGTGGATATCCTTGTCTGATTCCAGTTCTTGAGTGGAAATGCTTTCAGTTTTGCTCCTTTCATTATGATATTGGCTGTGGGTTTGTTATAGATGGTTTCAATCAGTTAAGAAAATATACCTATTTTCTTAAGTGTTATTGTTAAAGGATGCTAAATTTTGTAAAATGCCTTTCTGAATCTGCTGAGAGCATCATAATGGTCTTTGTTTTTGCTCCTACTGATATGGTAAAATATATTTATGGACTTGTATAGTTTAAACAAACCTTATATCCCTGTGAGATAAAACCTCCTTGATTGTGATGTATAATTTTTTAATGTGTAGCTATAATCTATTGGCTAAGAGTTTATTGAATATTTTTGCATCAATATCCATTAGTGAAATTGGTCTGTAGTTCTCCTTTGGGTCCTTTCCTGGTTTGGGTTTCACTGTGATGTTTGTTTCATAGAACGTGTTGGTGAAGATTCCTTCCTTCTCAGTGTTTTGAAATAGTACAAGCTATTCTTTGAAAGTTTGATAAAATTCTGATGTGAAGCTGTCTGGTGTAGGGTTGTTTTTTTGTTAGAAGCTTTTTTATTTTTTCTTTAATCTCAGTGCTAGATATTTGTCTGTCCAAAAGATCTATTTCTTCCTAGTTAAGTCTAGGGAGATGGTGTGAGTCTAGGTATTGGTCCCTTTCTTCTACATTGTCAAATTTCTGGATGTAGAGTTTATTGTAGTAGTCAGAGATAACATGTCCAGCTAATTTTTAAATATTTTGTGTGTTTGTTTTTTAGAGACAGAGTCTCACTTTGTTGCCCCAGGTAGAGTACTATGGCATCATAGCTCACAGCAACCTCAAACTCTTGGACTTAAATGATTCTCTTCCTTCACCCTCCTAAGAAGCCAGAACTACAGGCTCCTGCCACAACACCTGGCTATTTTTAGAGATAAGGTCTTGCTCCTGGCTCAGGCTGGTCTTGAACCTGTGAGCTCAGACAGTCCACCTGCCTCTGTCTCTCAGAGTGCTAGGATTACAGGTGTGAGCCATTGCGCCTGGCTAAATTTTAATTTTTTTATTTTTTTTTATTTATTTATTTATTTTTTTTGAGACAGAGCCTCAAGCTGTCCCCCTGGGTAGAGTGCCGTGGCATTATAGCTCACAGCAACCTCCAACTCCTGGGCTCAAGCGAGTCTCCTGCCTCCGCCTCCCAAGTAGCTGGGACCACAGGCGCCCGCCACAACGCCCGGCTATTTTTTGGTTGCAGCCGTCATTGTTGTTTGGCGGGTCCGGGCTGGGGATTCGAACCCACCACCTTAGGTGTACGTGGCTGGCGCCTTAGCCAGTTGAGCTATAGGCGCTGAGCCTATTTTTTTTTTTTGAGACAGAGTCTCACTATGTTGCCCTGTCCTTGGTAGAGTGCCCTAGTGTTCCAGCTCACAGCAACTGCAAACTTTTGGACTTAAGCAATTCTCTTGCCTGAGCCTCCCAAGTAGCTGGGATTACAGGCACCTGCCACAATGCCCGGGTATTCTTTTGTTGCAGTTGTTTAGCTGGTCCAGGCTGGGTTCGAGCCCACCACCCTCAGTGTATGTGACTGGCGCTGTAACCACTGCATACAGGTGCTGAGCCCAATTTATAAATGTTTTTGAAGCAGTCAAATCTCACTTGGTTGCTCAGTCTGGTCTCAAACTCCTGACCTCAAGCAGTCCTCCTACCTTGGCCTCCCAAAGTGCTAGGATTATAGGCATGAACAACAGCATCCAGCCCCACTCTTTTATAAAAATTTAGTACAATTCATCAACTTAATGTGAAAGGCAAAGTTATAAAATTATCTGAAGAATATATACTTGGTTTTAAAATGTGTAGTGCCTTGGCTAAATGAAGACAGAATGGAGAATCCAAAGATACACATGTTTTATTTACTCAAAATAGTAAAAAAATCCAAATCATAAAAGGACATTATTATAAAACTAGAACACAAGAGAAATTAGGAGAAAACACTGTATCTTATTTACCAAAGAATTTGTATCAGACTACATGAAGAGTAGAAATCTAGTAGAAAAGTTGTTAATTCACAGAATAAAGTATGAACAACCAAAAGGATATAGAGGTATAAAACCTTATTAGTCATCAAGAAAATGATATTAAAATAAGACTTTGCATCTACCAGAGGAGCAAACATTTTTAAAGATTAATGTTATAATAAGTTGGATAAATAGAAATAGGTATTTTTATAAATAGTAAATAGGAATATAATTCGAAGCTTTTCTGAAAGCTTGGTTGGTTTTTTTTCTGTTAAACGCTAAAATATGCATATTCTTTGAGCTAATAATTCCAGTTTTAGGAATTTCCTGTGAAGAAATACTGGCATCTCTGCTCAGGGTCTTGTGCAGGAATGTATTCGTTGCAGCAGTTGGTGTTTGTAGTAACCAAATTTGTAAAGAATTATGAAAGGATGTACAAAATTGAAGAGAAACAGCTAATGTGGAAAAATTTAAAGGAGTTTAAAAAATATAAAACATAGAAGGCACATTTCAGAACAGCCCTCCTCTGTGGCCCAGTGTGCCCATGCCAGTAACAGAAAGGGCACCAGAAGGTTACACACTAGACTCTTGCAGAAAAGGGAGTAGAGGCTTCTGCTCTGAAGACTTCCATGTTATTTGAGTGCATTCACTTTTGCCTGTGTATTTGAAAAGCTATTCTAGGTCACAACTTAAAAATAGCTGGCACATGCACTGTGAGGGAGGCAGTTAAGCAAATGTTGTCTCCATCCTCCAGAGGAGGAAACAGGTAACTATTTCCAAAAAGTTGATGACACTTCCTCCTGAGCCTGGCACCCAGGCGCCTCTCAGGCTGTGCTTTTGTGTTGATTTGTTTTCTGCTCCAGGCGGCCTGTCAAGGAGGGAACCTTTACACATTGACAGTGCCTCAGCTACACCTGGTCTCCAAAGTGCCTGTGTTTCCCAACAACCCTGTGAGTCTCAACTGCTCTCCAGACCAACAGTGGGTATTTGCATCTACTGAGAATTTGCACCTGGGCCCAAAGGTTAGTGTCTGGTGAACCCTCTCCCTTGGGCCTGTCATGGTGTGAGGCAGCTTGGGGGGTAGGCCACGTGTTGGGGAGCTGCTCCTCACACAGCACCAAGCTCATAGTTAGGCATAAGAGTTGCTCATTGCAAGCCACATCCTGCTCCTTGTGGGTGAGTCTGTTCCCAACAAAAACATCAGCTCTTGGCTTAGTGCCTGTAGCTCAGTGGCTAGGGCGCCAGCCACATACACCAGAGCTGGTGGGTTTGAATCCAGCCCGGGCCTGCCAGACAACAATGACAAGTACTACAACAACAACAAAATAACCGGGGGTTGTAGAGGGCGCCTGTAGTCCCAGCTACTTGGGAGGTCGAGGCAAGAGAATCGCTTAAGCCCAAGAGTTAGAGATTGCTGTGAGCTATGACACCATGGCACTCTACCCAGGACAACAGCTTGAGACTCTGTCTTAAAAAAAAAAAAAAATTCACTTTTCTCACTTTTCTGGTACTTGCTACTGATGGGTCAGTGGCAGCACTGGCATCTGTCCTCAGGACTCTTACCCTTGTAACCTCTGCCTCTGCTCCTGCATTACTTGTGAGCTGGAAGGATCTAGTACCCTGGCCTCAGTTTTGAATAGGTTTGAGGCTTCAGGGACATCCCAGAAATGTTCAGTAGCCATTTGGTGACCTGAGGACAAAGCTTCAGCGAGAGTGGAGATCATCAAGTCAGGTACAGAGGACATAATGACATGTGGAGTGAGCCTCTGGTGCCTAGAGTCAGAGAGCAGCAGGGCTTTGCAGTGCCTCCCGTGTTATGGTTGTGTGAGTGGTGCCCAGTCCAGTCCTCTGACACCCTGAGTTACTGAGAGTCCTGATGCTTCCCAGCACAGGGACATCTAGTCATTTGCTAGAGATGAGGCAGCTTTTGAGTGCCAGGGTCTGAATTAGGAATTAAAAGGGGTCAGCTTTTTACTTTGGTCTTGTTGAAAATGAGAAAGAGAGACAGGGAAAAAGAAAACAGAGAGGTGTCACGGTGTAGGAAGGGGCTGAGAGCCTCTGGGACCTGATAACTAGGCAGGTAGGTGGTCAGACAATAGTAGGTACAGATAGGCACAGGAGGGACTGCCAGGACTCTCTGAAAATGCAGTCCTAGAGTTCTAGGAAAGGTTTAAAGATATAAGAAAGGAATACACTGGAAGACATTGGTGGCAATAGCAAAAGAGTAGACATAGCTATTCTCAAGCAGAAGCACCATTTATTGAATCATCCATCACAGTTCCAGATGTTTCCAGTGCAGTCAGATATGGGCTGGGATTAGCCTTGAAAAGCCTCAGGTCTGTCTGTAGTATGAAAAAGAGTAAGGCCCCATAGAATGTGAGGGGATGTGGGTGTGGGGGTAGATACCAGCTTTCCAACAGGTGCAGGGATAGGCAGTGTCCATGTGCTCCCAGGTCTGAGAAGCCCCCTTCCTCACTTGCAGTGTGACTATGCAGGGGTATTTCTCCAGGTATTCTATATTCCCTCATTGCTGTACCCATCGGAAGACAAGCCGCCTGTCTCCACTACCCTCCCCGCCTACCTGATTTCCAGAGGATGCTGGGCCCCCGAAGAGGCAGCCAGATTGATTGTGGTGCATGGAAATGACAATGGCACGGAGGTGATTGTCACTACCTTTGAATTAGGGGCCAAGAAGTCCCGGGATAGAGTGGACGTTCTAGGTAAGAGTCCCCATGCTGGCACTGACAGGTCTTGTGTGTCCCCACCATTGCAGTATGGTGATTACAGTGTAGGTTCCTTACGTTTCCTTGAGAACACTTATCCTTTCCTTTCAGTGAAATATAGTGATATAAAGGCCTAAGAAAGGTTTTGCTGATTGTTATTTTACATATTGGTTGAGTGATTGAGCCCCACTGAGTATTGGGCCGCTAGTGTGACCCTGAGATTCAGATGTTAAATACTGTCCACTCAGGTCTCTGCTCTCCGGCTTATCTTCCTGCTTCCCTTCAGTCCTCTTCTCAGTATTAACTGCACCCAGTGGTGAATAAAAGCCGTAACTATCTCATCCCCAAGGAGTTTCTAGTCTAGTAGGAAAGTAAGAAGTATAGAGGAAGTATAGCCCTCTCTGCTATATCTCCTTCTCTATTTCCCAAACCCCACTTCACTCTGACAAGCCTTCCCTATGGTCCTTAGCATTCTTTCTTTTGTACTATTATGTTTGCTTGTTTTCATATCATTGTTTGACTATAAATTTTACTCTGAGCTTCCTGGAAACTGAGGAAAAAAGGAAAAACAGAATGTATAATATAACCCCTTGTCTCATGTGAGAAAATGCATGAATTTTTCACAAGAGGTAATTTTTTTTCCTGGTTAAAAAAAAGGACTGCTATACCCTAAAGAGGATAGTTATCTTCAACAGTAGTTTTTGACAGATGTCATAAGTGTCACAGTTCTCATGTGGGCATTTGGGATAGATAGGAAAGGGTAGAAGGAAGGGAGCCCCATCCACTGAGTTGGCTCTATGTGTCAGACACTACCATGAGCGTGTTGCGTTGTGTCTTTATAACACCCTCTAAGTGTGGCATTGTAATCAGTATTTAGAGTATTTTAGATAAACTGGACATTCAGGGGAGTAAATGCATGGGTCAGGATTGAAGGCAGATCTAACTGCAAAGCTCTTTTCCATGAACCACATCATTTTATAAGAGGCACATGTCTGTTTCAGAGAAACCAATCTGTTGTGTTTTTATTCAAAAAGTACGACAGGTCGCCAGTTTCCTCTTGCCTATGATACCTCACCTCATAAAGGGCCTTGGCTCTGAGGCAATCCTGCTGGCGTCAGATTCCAAGCTGGTGCAGTTCACCATATATGGGCTGCAGCTGGCAGCCTTCCAGGACCATGAGAAGCACATCACGTCCTTGTGGGTGGTGAGTATGATACCTGCTACCCACATCACAGCTCCCCACATTAAGAGTCCACATCCACACCTCATTTGACTTTTTGTTTCAAGGACTCAAGCCGAGTTATCACCTCTTCCTTTGACCTCTCTTTGCGAGTCTACGTGTGGAATAAAGAAAATAAATATCCCATCCTCAAGAGCTGCTATCACTTGCTTGGGGGATCACACAGATGGGCCAGGTAATACACACTTTTTTTCCCTTCATGTTGCCTGTTAAATGGCTATATGTGGCCCACCAAGCAGTGTTTCTTAAGGAAATGTTAGAAAGGATATTAGTAGGACCTGGAGTTATAAGTCAAATCTGCCACTTACTAACTGAGATGTGAGACAATCCAGAGTTCAGATTCTCTTTCCTCTATCAAAAAACAAGATTGCCTTTTGAGGGCAAGCACAATTGTAAGAGGGACTTTATCTAACAAATACAATCAGTGTGACCTGGTTTCTTGTACCCTCAATGAATCCCCAACCATTAAAAAAAAACAAGATTGCTAGCTTTAGTTATGTGTTATAGACATATCTCCTGTAATGTACAAAACCAGCATGTGCAGTTGACTTCCCTACATTTTACAGATGAAAGAAAGGCTTAGAAATGCAGACATTTTACCTAAAGTCCCAGATAACATGCGAGGAAGGTGAGGTTGGAGTCTGACTGTGATCTCATGGAAAATGATTGTACCCATTAGCTTTTGGCTTTCATTCACGTGAGCAGTGAGACTGGTCAAGAATTGAAGGTTAATTCTAATTACTGAGGAAATATCGTAGACTTCCCCAGGTTAGGTTAGGTACCCCTTCTCTATTAGAAGTTTCTTTAAAAAAAAAAAAAAATCAAGGGGCTGGGCATGGTGGCTCACGCCTATAATCCTAGCACTCTGGGAGACTGAAGCAGGTGGATTATTTGAGCTCAGGAGTTAGAGACCAGCCTGAGCGAGAGCAAGACCCTGTCTCTAAAAATAGAAAAAGTAGCTGGGCATTGTGGTGCATGCCTGCAGTCCCAGCTGAAGCAAGAAGGATCACTTGAGCACAGAAGTTTGAGGTTGCTGTGAGCTGTGACACCATGGCACTCTACCTAGAGTGACAGATAAGACACTGTCTCCAAAAAAATTAAAAAAAATCATAAAGGCTCTTATAAAGAAGTTTCTAGACCAGTTAGAATCCTTCTGATTCAGTCAGGTGGGTCCAGAACTAATATTCCCTGATAATACTTAATAGTTATTACAAATGAATTTTGGCTCAAATCAAAGTCCAGAGTAAACAAGAGGTAGAAGTGGGGCCAGCTGGGGTGCAAGAGAAGGTACAAGAAGCTGAGGGTTTTGCTACTGAAATGTTGACCCTTTCCTCTGATTGACACCCAGTGTGCCCCTTCTCCTTGCAGTGGATTTACCCATGTGGAAAGTGACAGCATGAGCATTGTAGGTGTGGAAACCAGAAACGATGGGACAGGGATCCTAAGGTCATACTGCTTCAGAGTACAGCACAGCTGGAATGATGGCACTGACTGAAGATGGCCTCACTCTGGTGAAGAACTTGCACATGTACAAAGACTAGGTTGATTATGTTATCGATGCTGAGAAAGGAATCTGTAATCCTCAGATGCCTATTATGTGCTGGACACTGCTGTGTGATTTTATTTACATCCTCATGACAAACCAATGGAGTGGGTACTACATATCATATACATGTATTGTTTCTGTTTTTCAGACAAGGAAAATGAAATGCAGGAAAGTAATTAATCTATTATTACCCCCATTTTCGAGCTGCTAAGCAACCTTTCCAAGATTATTTGGGGAGTAAGTGGCAAAAAGGAGTGAAATCTAATGCTTTAAGTACTAGGATTATAACATAATTATTTTCATTGTCCAAATACATAATTAAGTAAATATTTTTTATCTTCCTATTCTGTGTTATGTGCTTTAGACACATACTCACACATAGCTGTCATGTAGATGACTTGTGTGGCACTGCATGCATAACTCTAGTGCTGCTGTATTTTATTTTGTTGGTCACTGTGGAATCCTTGCTGGGTTAGTGGGCATATCATTTAGAGTTCCTAATTGCAGGCAACAGGAGCTGACACAAAGTAACTGAAACTGAGAAAGGAATTTATTGGAAGGACTTGGATTAGCCCAAGGAGTCAGTGGGAAGGCTGGAGAAAGAAGGGGGGACCAAGGGCAGCTAGGCAGCAGAAGCCCACCCCAGGCTGCTCTAGCAGGTCTGGCTTGGACAGTCCTGGTGCTGCCATGTTAGCACCACTATTTCCCTGTGGCTTCACTGCTGCTGCTCTATTGCCATCAGTGTTACTTAACAGGTACCATAACCACCATCTTAAACACTTCCCAGCACTCCTGAGGGAGGCAGCAAGATTCACAGTGCTGTGTATATGTGTGGTGTGTGTGCACATGTGAATTTTTCTATGTATGCGTGTGATTTGCTGTTTCTAGGTCATGTGCCACCCGACCAAGGCCAGAATGGGAGAGAGGAAGAATCTGGTCCCTTCATTTTTTTTTTTTTTTTTTTTTTT
>NW_003852638.1:300971-314143 GCF_000181295.1 Otolemur garnettii | reverse complement strand
CTCAAGCTGTCCCCCTGGATAGAGTGCTATGGCATCACAGCTCACAGCAACCTCCAACTCCTGGGCTCAAGCGAGTCTCCTGCCTCCACCTCCCAAGTAGCTGGGACTACAGGAACCCACCACAATGCCTCGCTATTTTTTGGTTGTAGCCATCATTGTTGTTTGGCAGGCCAGGCTGGATTTGAACCCTTCAGCTCAGGTGTATGTGGCTGGCACCTTAGCCACAGGCGCTGAGCCCCCTTCATCTTCAGGAGACAGTGCCCCAATCTAAATTCACACAGTGGAAAATTCTTCCAAAATAAGAAGGAAGAATTTCTCAAAAATAGAAAATAAGGTTAAAAAGTTGTTAACAACTACATCCTGTGTATCCAAGACTAGATGCAGTTGTTGCCCCAAGGTGTTTATTAGCTCTTAAAACTGTCGGGGGGGGGGGTCCATTCCTCTTCTAGTTTTCATCAGTTTTGCACAATCTTCTAAAACTCACAGCCTGAGTGGTCAGCTCATGGAACATACTCCAAAATAGATCATATCCTAGTTCACAAATCAAACTTCAATAAAATTAAAAGAATTGAAATTATACTTTGTATCTTCTCAGAACACAAGGCGATAAAGGTAGAACTCAACTCCAATAAAAATTTTCATCCCCACACAAAGGCCTGGAAACTAAATAACCTTATGCTGAATGACAGTTGGTTTAAGGAGGAGATAAAGGGAGAAATTATTAAAGTCCTTGAATATAACAACAATGAAACCACAAGCTACCAAAACCTATAGGATACTGCAAAAGTAGTTCTAAGAGGGAAATTTATCACATTAGATGCCTACATCTAAAATCAAAGAGAGCACATCAACACCCTAATGAATTATCTTAAGGAAATGAAAAAGGAAGAACATTCCAATCCCAAACCCCTAAAATAAATGAAATTGAAAAAAGAATCATTCAGAAAATTAATGAAATAAAAAATTAGTTCTTCAAAAAGCTAAATAAAATTGATAAACCATTGGTTAGATTAACTAGAAACAGAAAAGTAAAATCTCTAATACCCTCAATCAGAAACAAAAAAGTAAAAATAACAGATAACCACAGATACAAGAGATTATCTCTGACTGCTACAAGAAACTCTATACTCCTGAATTCTACCAAATTTTCAAGGAAGAGCTTGTACCTATACTGCAGAACCTATTCCAAAACGTTGAGGTGTTATAGTTTCTTTAAAATTCAGGTTTAATGACCAACCAGGACTGATGCTCACTGTAGTCACAGAGGTCCAAAACAAGGGGAAAGGGTCTCTAAAACTGAGACAGAAAGAGGTAGGTGTCCAAGCTCCTGATCTCACATGGATCTGACCACCATTTTTCTGACACCCTTCCTCCTAGGGTTGCCCCAGAATCCCATGAACTTGGCAGTGTTGGCAGGATGCTTGTCTTAGTAGAAATATTATACAAGCTCTTGCTATAAAATGAGTTTGACTGCTCAGGATGCCAATTATTAATCAGAAATTTAGCAAGAATTAAAGTTACCACTCATTCAAACCCCTAAAAAGTGTAGCAGACAGGGAGGTGATTGCCAAGGTGGCCGTTCCCTTCTCTGCCTCCATGTTCCAGACCATTCCCTATAGGGAAAGCAGCAGCAGAGACAACTCCACAGGCTCTTACAGTGGGGCCTCCACCCAGCCATCCTCCCATACCCAGCAACCTGTAGGCTGTCACAGGATTTTGTGTAACAGTGGTCAAGGCTCCCCAGTTGACCCTCAGGGGTGCTACCTTGAGCCTGGCACAGCATGTGGGAGGGGACCCACACTCATTCTTGACTGTCTTTTCCTGCTTATGAGTTTGAATGCTGCAGGAGCCTCTTCAAAGCTTTGTAAATAGAAATGCCCACCAACCTATATAGTCTCGTGCCCATAGGTTGTGCCCCAAATCCCCCAGGGCCAAGTGACTTCAGCCCTTTGTGTAACCTCAGACCTTTCAAGTGAGCTCAGCTCTCCCAAGTGACATCAGCCCTTCCAGGTGAGGTCATCCAAAGCTGACTTTGGCTCTTGCAGGACATAAAGGTATGAGCCAAATCAGTGCCATCCTGTTGATGTTCCTCAGTGAGAAATATGCCTTCTGAGCACTGGCCCAGTTGCTGACCAGTAAGAAGCATGCCCTGCATGGTAGGTGAACAGCTGCCCACAGTGCATGTAACCAGTGGCCACACTGGCCCGGTGATTGCAATTTTACAGCCAGGGTGCCTTCCATCATCACCTCATTTTGAGCCTCCAGGGCAGTATTCTGGGGGTGAATCTGATACCAGATTTCAGGTTCTTGGTCTCAGCAATTTGAAGAAGGAATCCACGGACCACAGGATCAGTAGTAAATCAGGATTCATTCAAGGAACAAAAATTACAACAACTGCAAAAACGAAACCTCCTGGCATAGAGAACCCAGGAGAGGAACAAGCTCTCCTAATCCCTCTTGGAGGTCTGTCTTCAGGCTCTCTGCCTAGGGGGTTATATAGTGGCAGGGGGGTTGTTTTGCCAAACTCAATGTTGACTCTTAGGGTGTAGGTCCTTGTCAGTTATAGCCAGCAGTCTAAGGAGCTCTCAGGCCTTAGAAACTGACATGAAATTGACCAGTCAGGAGTGCATGGTGAAGGAGACAGAAGGGCACCAGTGTCTCCCCGACAGGTGTCCAGCTGGATATCAAGCTGGTTCCTCCATCCTCTGCAACATCAACAGGTGCAGGGCTAAGGTGGCAGGTCATGGTGCCACCTTGTCCTGCATCAGTTCCACAGAAGCCTAAGGCTTGGCAGGGTTCCCTTCATCTAAAGTTGGACCTCACTCCCCATCAGTGAAGGACACTTCAGCCTCCGTATAACTGCCCTCAGCACCCTGGAGCCATGGCCCTTTGACCCCAGGAATTGTCCAGGCAATTTTTTTTTTTTTTTTTTTTTTTTTTTTGCAGGCCTGGGTTTGAACCTGCCACCTCTGGCATATGGAGCTGGCGCCCTACTCTTGAGCCACAGGCGCTGTCCTGTCCAGGAAATTCTTACTTTCCTACTTGAGAAGTGAATTCCTTGAACATAACAAAAATGTTATTATGTTCTAACACAGCGTCCATAGATGGGCTGCAGGCTGCCACACTCAGGAAGATTTACCTTATGGGCCTTGAGATGGGACGGGGGATGAGGGCCAGACTCTACTGAGTTCCTCCCCTACACCTTCCAGTTCCAGTCCTCAAAAGCCTCCTGAAAGTCACAGGAACCCTCAAACCCACCTATGTGAGTCAAAGCTCATGCCTGGGAGAAGAAACAGCCCCACCCAGAGAGCAGTAGGGGACCCTCACTCCTGAGAAATCCTCCAAGGGAATCAGGACAATAAGCCCTGAGCCAGAGAGTGGAGAGAATCAGTGTCCCATACCCAGAGAGGATTTGAGCAGAGAAACCCAGCATCTGAGGGTGACTCACTCACTGTGGAGAGAGGCCCCTATTTAGGTGGCAAGTAGGTTAGGTGACACTTAAGGCCTCTCTCACCTGAGTTCTAAATCAGGGATGGAGTCCACATGGAGTAGCTCAGGGTGAGAGTGTGAGGCTGGGAGCCCTGATACAGCCCCAAGCTCAGATGGTCATCCCAGGAGCAGCCTGAGGTGCCCACAGCTCCCATGCCCCAGTCTGCACACACCCTTCACTCTGGGTGATCAGAGCCTGGTAGGGACTCTGCTGTTTTGATCACTACAGAGATATAGTGTAACCTAAAGTCTGGTAATGCGATGCCACCAGATTTGTTTTTATTTCATAGGATTGCATTGGCTATTCAGGGTTATTTGGGGGTTCCATACACATCAAAGAACTATTTTGTCAAGTTCTACAAAGTATGATGGTGATGTTTTACTGGCAACTGTATTAAATCTGTAGATCACATTAGGTAGTATAGAGCATTGTAATAATACTGGTTCTTTGCAGCCATGAACATGATATATTCTTACATTTGATAATGTTTTCTGCCATTTCTTTTCTCAGAGTTTCATAGTTCTCTCTGTAAAGATCCTTCTCCTTTAGTACATTATTTTCTTTGAAGCTACTCAGAAAGGTATTATGCCTTTGATTTGGTTTTTGGCTGACTGTTGTATTTGAAGGTTACTGATTTGTGGACATTGATTTTATATCCTGAAACCTTACTGTATTTTTTGATCACTTCTGGGAGTTTGTGGTTGAGTCCCTGGGGTTTTCTAAGTATATGACCATATCAGTAAAAAGTGGAATTTTCACCTCCATTGTCCCCTTTTGAATACCCTTGATAGCTTTCTCTTGCTTGATTGTATTGGTCAGGACTTCCAGCACTATGTTGAATAGTTGTGGTGAAAGTGGACATCCTTGTCTGGTTCAAGTTCTAAGTGGAAATGCTATCAGTTTTACTCCATTCACTATGATATTGGCTGTGGGTCTGTTGTAGGTGGTATCTACCAGTTTAAGAAATGTCACAGCTATAGCTATTTTCTTAAGTGTTTGCAGGTGGACATGTGGGTACTTAAGGGAAGAGTCATATCTTGATGTGCTTGCATTGCTAGAAATAATGATTTGATAAGCTCAAAACCAATATTTAATTGTTTATTATAAGTAGGTTAGGAATTGAATTAAGATGATTATAGATGATGGCAAAAAAGGAGCAGAGACAGGAGAGAAGTAGATCAGAGAAACCCGAAATATGTCACAAAATGTGACAGCGCCAAAGCCTGGCTTTTCAAGCAGACTGTCTTGCTGAAGCTTTACCCCCCGCCCCACACACACACCCCCCAAGCATGACTCCGTTCAGAGGTCACTGAGCACTGAGAGGCACGACTTGCCTGGGTGGGGCTGCCCTCTCAGAGAGAGTGAGTGCTTTGGGGAAGTTAGGGAATGTAGAACTCACTGGAGACAGGATTAGCATCTAAATCTTGTTAAGAGAAGAAAAAGTCTCTCAGGAAATGATAAAGAGAAAAATATCTCCTTTCTTTTGTCATCTCAGTATGGGCAGAAGTGCCCACTTGTCTGAGCACAAGACTCTTTGGAGACAGAATATACCTACTGGGCAGATCTGTACTGTGCAAAGGATTGGAACTGATAACTAGCAGGTGTGAGACATGCTGGGGCAGCACAGGCACCAGATCTTGATAAAAGATAAATGGTCTCTCAGGGAAATTAGTGGAACATGCCTCTTTCTCTTCAATTCTTGGTATGGCATGGCATTAGCCTGTCTGCCTGCAAGTTTCAAGGAAGCTTAACAACCTCTTGGAATTTGTGTATGTGGTTTAATGAGGGTTGGTCCTAACATCCTACTTCTGAACTTTGTTCCTTGTTCTTTGATTTATTTTAAGAGACTAAATAACAAAGAGTAATAGCATAAGGATGTTTAAGTAAGGGTTAAAGAAGTTAGGAAATAGTGTGGTTGGAACATGCGGTAAAGCAGAACAGTGACACATGGGGTTAATTTCAGCTGAGTTGGTGATTAACTGATGGCATTTCCTGTTTTGGTAACAAGGTTCTTAGCAAGAATTGGGAAGGGGTCCTTCTTTCAATGTTTTGGAGTAGGTTTTATAATATAGGTGCAAACTCTTCTTTGAATGTTTAGTAGAATTCTGGCATAAAATTGTCTGGTCCATGGCTTTATTTTGTTGATATCTTTTTTTTTTTTATTGTTGTTGCAATTTTGGTGCTTGATATTGGTCTGTTCCAGAATTCTATTTCTTCCTGGTTAAGTCTAGGAAGGTAGTGTGACACTGGGCCTTGGTCTATTTCCTCCATGTTTTCAAATTTCTGGGCATAGAGTTTTTTGTAGTAATTGTTGATGATCTTTTGTATCTATGTGTTATCTGTTGTTATTTCCCCTTTTTTGCTTCTGATTGAGGTTATTAGAGATCTTACTTTCCTGTTCCTAGTTTATCTTTATTTATCTGAGCAAAGAACCATAGGCCAGACATGGTGGCTTATGCCTGTAATCCTACCACTCTCAGAGGCCAAGGTGGGTGGATCACTTGAGCTCACGAGTTCAAGACTAGCCTGGAGTTCTACTAAAAATGAAAAGCTGAGGCAAGAAGATCACTTGAACCCAAGGGTTTAAGGTTGCTGTTAGCTCTGATGCCATGGCACTCTACCAAGGGTGACAAAGTGAGACTCTATCACAAAAAGAAAAAAGAAAAAAAAAATCAAAGAACCAGCCCTTTGTTTCATTAATCCAAGTGGATCTTTTGTTCTTGATTTCATTTAATTCTAATCCAGTTTTGTTTATTTCTTTTCTTCTTCTGGTTTGGGGTTGAATTGTTCTTTTCTAGTTCCTAAAGATAATTCATTAGGTTATTGACGTGCACTGTTTCTGTTTTGTGGATGTGGGTATTTAATGGAACCAATTTCCCTTTTAAGACTGCTTTTGTAATATTCCACAGGTATTGATAGCATATGGCTACATTGTTATTTTGTTTGAGGAATGTAATGATTTCCTTCTTCATCTCCTTGACCCAGCTGTCATTCAGAATAAGGTTGTTTAGTTTCCATGACTTTGTGTGTGGATCAAGGCTTTTATTGAAGTTGTGTTCTATTTTTATTCCACTGTGGTATAAAAAGATACAAGGTATAACTTCCATTTTTAAAAATTTGTTGACATTTGATTTGTGCCATAGGATATGATCAATTTTGGAGAATAATCCATGAGCTGATCAGAATGTATACTCAGTATTATTGGGGTGGAAAGTTCTGTATGTTAAGTGCATTTGTTCTAGAGTCATGTTTAAGTCCATCATTTCTTTGTTTAGTTTCTGCTCCAAGGGTCTCTCCAGTTATATCAGTAGGGTATTGAAGTTCCTAGCTACTATGATGTTGCAGGATTTCATGTTATTCAGACAGTATAGGATTCGTTTTATATATCTGGGTGCATTTAAGTTGGGTGCATAAATACTTAGGATTGAAACGTCTTCTTGTTGTGTTGTTCCCTTGATCAGTATATAGTGTCCATTTTTTTCTTTACTTGGTTTTTAAATCCAAGTATATCCACAAATAGGACTGCAACCCCTGCTTTCTTCTCACTTCCATTTGCCTGAAGTATTATTTTCCAACCCTTCACCCTGAATCATGTTTTGTCCTTGGTGGTTAGATGTGTTTCCTGAAGACACATATACTTGGCTTATGCCTTTTTATCCAGTTAGCCAGCTGATGTCTCTTTAGTGGGTAATTCAAGACATTCACATTTATTGAGAGAATTAATAAGTGTGGTGGAAATCTATTGCCTAGTTTTTGTTTGTTTTTTCTTTCTTTCTTTTTTTTTATTAAATCATTGCTGTGTACATTAATGCAGTCATGGGGTACAATGTGCTGGTTTTATATACAATTTGAAATATTTTCATCAAACTGGTTAATATAGACTTCATGGCATTTTCTTAGTTATTGTGTTAAGACATTTATATTCTACATTTAGTAAGTTTCACATGTATCCTTGTAAGATGTACCATAGGTGTGGTCCCACCAATTACCCTCTCTCCCCCCATCCTCCCTCCCTTCTCCTTCCTTTCCCCTTTTTCTATATTCTTGGACTATAATTGGGTTATAGCTTTCATATGAAAGTTATAAATTAGTTTCATAGTAGGACTGAGTACATTGGATACTTTTTCTTCCATTCTTGGGGTACTTTGCTAAGAAGAATATGTTCCAGCTCCATCCATGTAAACATGAAAGAGGTAAAGTCTCCATCTTTCTTTAAGGCTGCAGAATATTTCATGGTATAGATATACCACAATTTATTGACCCATTCATGGGTCATTGGCACTTGGGCTTCTTCCATGACTTAGCAATTATGAATTGGGCTGCAATAAACATTCTGGTACAAATATCTTTGTTATAATGTGACTTTTGGTTTTCTGGATATATACCTAGTAGAGGAATTATAAGATCGAATGGCAGGTCTATTTTTAGATCCCTAAGTGTTCTCCAAACATCTTTCCAAAAGGAATGTGTTAATTTGCATTCCCACCAGAAGTGTAGAAGTGTTCCCTTTTCTCCACATCCATGGCAATATCTTATGTCTCTGAGAAATGTTCAATAACCAGAATCCACAGAGAACTCAAACATATTAGCAAGAAAAGAACAAGTGATCCCATCTCAGGGTGGGCAAGCGACCCGAAGAGAAACTTCTCCAAAGAAGATAGGCGCAAGGCATACAAATATATGAAAAAATGCTCATCTCATCCTCAATCATCAGAGAAATGCAAATCAAAACAACCCTGAGATATCATCTAACTCCAGCAAGATTAGCCCATATCACAAAATCCCAAAGTCAGAACTTTTTTGTTTTCTTTTCTTTTCCCTTCTTCTCTTCTCATTCTTTTCTTTTCTTTGGGGATATCCTTCTCATGAGGTGCCTCAGGGTACCGTCCCTGAGTCAGTTGTCTTCATGGAGCACAGTTTCACTTTCTCTGATGATGTCTCATCCCTCTGTCCTCCAGCACATGTGATCATAGGGCTGAGTCCCACACCTGGGCTATAGGAGGAAAACCTGGACTGAAGTATCACCCTGGGAATGGGAAGCGGATACAGTTCAGTTGCTTTGATTCATCTTCAGGATCTAGACCTTATTTGTAAATAGCAGAAGTGATGGGACCACATGGAGAGAGAGAGATGAACATGAGTTCAGAGCCTGCTTCAATGTGAGAGATGAGGACCGTGCACCTCTGACTCTGGACATTGATTTAACTTGTGGTTCTGAGGTTGCCTGGGAAGCAGAGCCTTACAGCACACATGGACCTCCAGGGAAACTTTCTAGGAACATTGCAGGGTGTGTGGACCACACCATAATTAAAGCTGTTCTTAAATAGGTTCTGAAACAGGTACCATCAAGACTCTCTATTGCCTAGTTTTATCACCTGGACCATTGTGGAAACCAGGCTTTGTCCTTTAGTTTATGGGTGTCTTTACTTTGCTGGGGGTCAATTTTGATGGTCTGTGTATAGTATGAGTCTGAGTACTTCCTGCATAGCTAGTCTTATAAAAATCTCCTCAATGTTTGTTTGTCAGTAAAAGATTTGATTTCTCCATCAAATATAAGGCTTCATTTAGCAGGATACAGAATCCTAGACTGAAAGTTATTTTGTGTAAGAAGATTAAAGACAGGTGACCAGCCTCTTCTCCCTTGTAAAATTTCCACTAAAGCGTCCACTTTCACCCTAACATTTTTGTCCATGTAGGTAAGATGTTGCTTATACCTGGATGCTTTTGGAATTTTCTCTTTCATTTTGACTTTGGCCAAGTTAATTACAAGGTATTTAGGAGATGCCTTGTTTGAGCTGAGTTGTCCTAGAGTTCTGTAACTATCTAGTATCTGTATTTCTCGGTCTCTGACAATTTTTGCACAATTCACCATGATGGAGCAGAACTATGATGTTCTTAGGACTCTTTTCTCCTTCAGGGATCCCTAAGATTGGTGTATTTGCATGCTTTGTACAGTCCCGTATCTAAGATTGTTCTGCTTTTGCTCTCTTCTTTTCTGTCTCTTCAAATGCTTGGCTAGTTTGAAAGTCTTGTCTTTTAGTTCTGAGATTCTTTCTTCTCCGTGTTCTACCCTATTGCTGAGCTTTTTTACAGTGTTTTGAAACTCCTTGAATACTTTCCATTATAGATTCCATTATATCCTTGCTAATTATGTCCAGATCCTTGGTAACTTTGTCTTTAATTTCATTGACTTCTTGAGACAAGTTTTGAACATTTTCCCCATCATCTCTTCATTTCTATTCATCTTAGTTGCCATCCATATTCTGAATTCTATTTTTATCATTTCAACAAATTCTTTATGGATGCCATTTTTCAGCTGTAGCTCCATTGTAATCCCTTGGGAGAGTTGGTCTACTCTGAATTTTCATGTTGCCAACATGAATTTTCTTCTTTCTGATTTCTGCTCATGTGTCTTGTCATCGTCTTCTTATTATTAATATTAATCTTTATTTCTAAGCTGAAAGGTTAAGGTGTTCCTAAATCGTTGTTGACAGATATTCTGGTTGGCAGCTCACAGAAGACAGCTCACAGGAGGCAGTTAATGAGCCACTGCTTTCTCCTATGACCTTTCCCACCCATAGCTTGCCAAAGTTGCCTGTTAGGGCTACACAGGGTGGAGATCTTGGGGGACAAGCTTCTTTCTTCTAAGCCAGAGGGGAAGGGCTGGGGGCAGGGCTTCAGGTGGAGCTCCTAGGCAGGGAGCACTAACAGAGTATGGAGTCAGAACCAGCCAGGTGGAAACCAGAGAAAACTAAAGCACTGCCCCACCAGCAACAGATCAAAAAAGCCACAGTTCCCTCCTATGGTTGGAGGAGAAACACCCACAGATAGCCATCTGCCTCTCAGGATTGTCCAGTACAGGCTTGCCCAAGGCCTCAGGGTCACACAGTATAGAGGCCTCCAGAGTTCCCACCAGATATAGTAGGAAGATAAGGTCCACTTCCCTTCCCTTGCTTCAGTGCCCTAACTGCTCCACAAGTAATTTCTGCCAGATGCTGGTGAGAAAGAAACTGGACTCTGCAACACTTGTTTCTACAGCCCTTTTATGTGTCCTTTTCTTTTCTTTTCATCAGTTTTCCTATTCTTAATGATTTTGCATCAAGGGTATTTTTTTTTGTTTTTTGAGACAGTCTCACCATGTTGCCCCTCAGTAGAGTGCTGTGGCAGCACAGCTCATAGCAACCTCAAACTCTTAGGCTTAAGTGATTTTCCCTTCTCAGCCTCCCAAGTAGTTGGTACCACAGGTGCCCACCACAATGCCTGACTATTTTTTTTTATTGCAGTTGTCATTGTTGTTTAGTTGGCCTGGGTTGGGTTCAAACCCACCAGTCTTGGTGCATGTAGTGGCGCCCTGCCCCCTGAGCTATGGGCACCACCCACATCAAGGGTACTCTTGAAGAGGAAAGATATCTACTTAAAAAAGAAGAACTAAGAAACTAAGAAAGGCTCTTTTGGTTATCTGGAGATGGACTAGTGTGATCCCTAGCCTAGCCTCTCTGGTGCTGGATAGGAATTACATGGCTTCTGTGCTATGTCTCTAGGAGTCTGAGTGTGACAAATGTCCCTCCAGTCCTCTTACTCTGCAACACAGGAATAGACCAAGAGTGCCCAGTCTGTGCCAGCCTATGTCACTGCCTGCATGAGCCTTTTGTTAGAGATTGCAAAGTTAGGATTAGTGCCTAAGACTGGACTATCTCTCTCTTGTGTCTTAGTCGAAGGACCACATCCCCAGAAAACCCCAAGGGCCTGGCCCGGGAGTGCAGATGCAGGGAAGGGATGGTCTCTTGGGGAAAGGGGGTTATCTGTAGCAGACTTTGGGCAGCACTGCTCAGGTGATAAAAATTACAGAATGGGAGGCATTTCCTATTTCTGCCCACAGCACAGAACATGTAGGACTCCTGAGGGCTGAGGGGTTCAAAGTGGAAAGAACCCTTATATATATTGTATATACAATTACTTTATCAGATCCAAGATTTGCAAAGATTTCCTCCCAGCCTGTGGCTTGTGTTTTCCTTCCTCTACAAGTCTTTCAAAATCCACAAGTGCTTTATTTTGATGATATCCAACTTATCATTTTCTTTTATGCATCATGCTTTTGTTGTTTAATAAATATTTATCTAATCCAAAATTACACTGATACCCTCTTTTCTTGTATAAATTTTATATTGTATGATAAATTTAGAATTTATTTTTATGTGATGCCTCATAACTATTATAGCAGGTGTACGCAGCCCATGGATCTGCATGTGGGCTGAATGTGGCCCAGGATGGCTATAAATTTGACCCAACAGAAAATCATACACTTAAGACATTATGAGGACGTGGTTTTTTGGTAGAACTCAATTGATTCTTGAGCATAAATTTTGTAGGCAACATCGTGTTGCAATGTCACATAAATATACATATGTTCTCAGTATTTTTACACCTGTGGTTTCAGCTTTACAGTAGTGTGTGGCTTCCAGTGTGTTATTTTCCAAGTGAAGACAGTTGAACTGACACCACCAGACATTATGTGGGCTCATGATGACTTGGGAAGACAGTGATTATCAGTAATATTTCAAGCTACCATTGTAACATTATGTGTTTAATGTTATTTAGAAGTCAGGAAAGCATTCTTATTTGATTACTAAGGGCACTTTCACACTTCAGTGGGGCTTTACATATCACCTGCCATGCTTTACAATCAGCCCTCTGCCTCATCTTGCATTGATAGCCAAGATGTGGAAGGGCCCAAACCTTGCTTGCTATTTTCCTGTCAATTAATTTACATAATAAAAGAAAACATATATATCATATTTTTTAATCCCAACATGGCTTTTATAAGGTCTCAAAAGAAAACAGAAGTCCCAAAAAGAAAAAATTACAGATGAAAATGAAAAGTGGAACAGCTGACTACTTTTTTGTTGAGGCAAATAGTAAAGCAATCTGCTTAACTTGTAGGAAATCTGTGTAAGTTTTCAAACACTGTAATTTGAAAGGCATTATACGCAAAAGCATGCTGATAAATTTAGAATCTAAATGATTTGTATTGATATGTATAAAGGATTGTGTCTTAAGGACAAAATAGAAGAACTGAAAAGACTTTGTCTTCTCAACTTTTTAAAAAAGTTACAACTCAAACACATTCTATTGTAAAAGCAACTTATATGGTAGCATATTTAATAGTAAAAAAAAAAGATTTGTTTTTTTTGGAGACAGAGCCTCAAGCTGTCCCACTGGGTAGAGTGCTGTGGCATCACAGTTCACAGCAACCTCCAACTCCTGGGCTCAAGCGAGTCTTCTGCCTCAGCCTCTCAAGTGGCTGGGACCACAGGGCACCTGCCACAATGCCTGGCTATTTTTTGGTTGCAGCCATCATTGTTGTTTGGTGGGCTCAGGCTGGGCCCAGGCTGACACCTTAGCCAGTTGAGCCACAAGTGCCAAGCCGCAAAAAAAAAATTTAATGAGTTTATAAGCAATATATGGAAAGCATGGCACATATCATTTGCCCTGAAACAAATGGGGATGTTTCTAAAATTAGTTTGTCTCACAAGACTATAGACAGATGAATTGAAGAAATTGGAAAATCTATCAAAAGAAGTTTTGGAGAGTAAAGCTGATAATTTTAAATTGTATGTTTTGGCAATAGAAAACAGCACTGATTCTACAAATACAGCTCAATTTGTCATTTTTTTTTTTTTTT
>NW_003852638.1:294751-300834 GCF_000181295.1 Otolemur garnettii | reverse complement strand
GTTTTTTTTTTTTTGGTTGCAGCCATCATTATTGTTTGGTGGGTCTGGGCTGGATTTGAACCCGCCACCTTAGGTGTATGTGGCTGGCGCCCTAGCCGCCTGAGCCACAGGCGCCGAGCCCAATTTGTCATTTTTATTAGAGGTACTCATGACAAACATAATGCTACTGAAGAAATAGCATTAGTGCCATTAAAAAACACAACTAAATCAAGATGTTTATATGAAGGAGTAAAAACAATATGTTAAAGCAATTTTCTCTATTGTCAACATATCTGGTATAGTTACTGATGGTGCCCTGGCAAACGTAGGTAAAAGAGAAGGACTTGTAAAATTAATGGAAGATGATGCAATTACTATCCAAAACCTACATTTGGTAATGTATTATTGCATAGTACATCAAGAAAATTTATGCATGTATGCACAAAAGCTTTAAAAATTGATAATGTCATGCAAACTGTCATTGAGAACATGAATTTCATAAGGACCAAGGGATTAAATCATCACCATTTCTAGGAATAACTTAAAGGCATTAATTCTGGCTATGGCAACATCATTTACTTTTCAAAAGTAAGATGGCTAAATCAAGGCCAAATGTTGAAAAGATTTTATGATTTGTGACATGTTACAAAGTTGCTTATAGTATCAAAAGCCAAATATGTGCCAGAATGTGATGATGAAAACCGGGTTACAGATTTAGTTTTAGTGAATTTAATCAATTGCTCATTTATTTTTATTTTTGTAATAATTCCTTTAAATGAGTTAAACATGCATCTTTAAGGTGAAAACCAACTTGTCAATGCAATGTTTCAAATCATAATAGCATTCCAAATGAAAGTGAAATTACAGCAAGCTCAAATTAAGGCAAACATTTTTATTCATTTCAATACATTGACTAAACAGTCCTGTCAACAATGAAAAATATGCAGGCTTTTCAATTTGATACAAGAATTTGCGAACAGATTTTAAGAGTTTTGGGAAAATAATCAATATTGTGATGCATTTGTGTCTCTACTTTCAGTCAACATAAATATGTTACCTGCCAATTTTCAAAAGGAACACATAAGCTGCAATCTGACATTCAACTTATAATAACTATGATCATGTCACTTTACTGGATTTTTTGCAGGTTCTATCTTTACAGAAACAAATATGCTTTGCTCTATAATCACTCCTTGATCATGTCATCACTTTTTGGTACCTACATTTGTGAGCAACTATTTTTGTTACCATAATTTCCAGACTCTGCATCAGGAAAATGGTGATAAACTGTTTGAAGAGAAGGAAAGAGAAATTTATTAATTTGCTGGCAAATGAGGAGCCTGGCAGACTCCTGTTTCTAAAATACCAGCATTCCCCTTCTGAACAGAAGCATATAGCTTTTACAGATTCTGATTTTTCCTTCACCTTTGAATAAGACAATCTCATGGCCTCTGGCTGGATTCGTTCCATCTTCAGCTAAGACAATCTTGCCACCTCCACCTGGATGAATCCCATCTTTGGCTAAGTTGATCTTATGACCTCTGCCCAGACAATTCCTTTGAGCAATCTCCTGTGGCACAAAGAACAAAAGACATTTGATTTCCCCAGGGATGCAGGGATGGAGGTTTTAGTTACCAAAAAAAAAGAAAGAAAGAAAAATTAGAAGAAGGGCAAGGGGTCTTGAAAACATTTTTTCCTCCCCACCCAGGTATTCTCTATTACATATTCCTCACGGTCAATTTTAGCCTTCTATATCTGTGGAAGGAGGAGCAACACAGTACTTACCTCAGAGTACTAGGAAGGATCTTTCATAAATGATTTGTTAGGAGCTGAACTTAAGCTTGCTTCTAAAGAAAGGGCTATACTTATCCTGAGGAGGGCAAGCAGCAGTACCTTATTTCACTTTAAGTGGGTTCCATGTAATTTTCATTCTAGATATAGGGCTTTGCTTACTTTCTGGTTATCCCTGCTACAAAGGAGAATCCATTATCATTCAAGTTACTACTAGGGGTTCACTCAAAGAAGCTCATGGGTGGCTATAGGACACCATGTAGTATATCCAAGTACAGAGGGCAGGAAACAAGGTTTCCCTCAGTGAACACTATGGAGTAGCCAAACATGGTGCAGCTTCCTGCCTATAGCACCCATCACCAGCATGCCATCCTCCATCTGCTTGGCCTTTTTTCCTGGACTGCTGATGCCCATCATCCTTCAGAGGCTTGTTCCTGTTAGGTGTTGGTGTACATGCATAGGAACTTGGCAAATACCCTATCCTGAGCCAGCAGCTCCTGGTACAGGTGGGAGCCTAATTTGGAACACTGTCTCCATTCATGTAGTTGAAGCCTCTATCCATCCTGAAAAGATATCTACTAACAGTGAGAGAAACTGCCAGTCATTATAGTGGTTGGGTCCCTCACGTTGGACTCCTTGTGCAGCAGGTTGCTGCTCTGTCTTTATATTGTTTCAAGTACACAATTTGTCACAAGCCCCAAAGAGGTCCCACCAAATTCTTTAGGACAAACACACAAAAGGTCCATTCATAATGGGGTCCTCCCAAATGAGGTTCCCCCAAATCCACTAAGGCATCACACTCCTAACATGTGCATTTATGTAGGTGCCTCATAAGAGGCTAAACCAAAGCCTCAGGTAGGAGAGCGAGTCCACGAGAATTCTGTTTCTACTTAGCAGTGCCATCTATAATGTCAGAGCTGCAGTCTGTAATATTAAAGGTGATCTTGGCAATGATCATATGCCCATGTCAATTTGCATCTGGGGCCTCAATGGGGAGGCATGGAACCTTGGGTGCCCCATACATAAAATTCTGCTAATTAGGTCATCACTGTCAATTTGCACCCTGGACTTCTATGGGGATATTTTGCTTTGGAAACACATTATGTTTCAGAATATGCAGTATATTTGTTCTCAAAATGAGTTATGTTGTCCTAAAATTAAGTTATATTTTCTTATACACTTTTTTATTTTTATAATTTCAAATTTAGTTTGTCTCTGTTTATTAAAGAAAAATCTAAAAGTGGGTGTTTAACTGGCTATTTTAAGGTTATATGCTGTTTAAAACAAAGTATAAATCAATGCTTTTTCAAATAAAAAAAAATTTATATTAAGACAATCGTCATTCCTAATTTCCTTTGTACACTTGAATTTTCTTAAAGAGAAATTCATGTTAACCCAGAGGTTGTCTTGCTGCATTTTTTCCCCAGATATTGTGAGTATACTATAATGCAATCATTAATAATAGTGGGTAATAATCAGAGTGATGGTACTTCCTTGTTGGATTTGCTCTGCAGAGAACATTACATTAGGGAATAAAAGAAGATGCATTCCATGGACCCAAGAACAGAGTGCTTGCTGATTCTGTCTATCTTCAGAACAGAAAGCCATTTGAGTACAACTAGAACATAGAATACAGAAGGTGGGGAACTTCTTTCTTCTATTAAAAATTATTTTAATTTTATTAACAGTAAATACAATAATAATTTTGTAGGAAAATGTTACCATATATGCTTTTTGTCCCATCCTTTATATATATAGCATCTTAAGTAAATAACGAATTCTAAAGTGACCAGTGTAGTCTATGAGTATACTATAAACCAACATGCCTCCTAGATGGTATTATATCGTTTTGGTGTTTATTATTATTATTATTTTTGAGACAGAGCCTCAAGCTGTCATATTGGGTAGAGTGCTGTGGAGTCACAGCTCACAGCAACTCCTGGGCTTAAGCGATTCTCTTGCCTCAGCCTCCCAAGTAGCTGGGACTACAGGCACCCACCGCAACACCCGGCTATTTTTTGGTTGTAGTTGTCATTGTTGTTTAGCAGGCCCGGGCTGGATTTGAGCCCACCAGCTCTGGTGTATGTGGCTGGTGCCTTAGCCATTTCAGCTACAGGTGCCGAGCCTGTTTTGGTGTTTAAAGGAAATGGTTGAGTAATTCATCTAGCACCAAACTGGACTATTCATTAACTAATTTGATCCTCACAATAAAGCTATAAATTTAAGTTTACAGAAATGAAAGTTTTCAAGCCAGGCATTGGCTTCTATTTGGAATAGAACTGTGAGACTTTTTCCTAGTAAATCATAAGAATTAGAACTTATTTTCATCTTGCATTTATTCCTTCATCATAAATTTAGTGATTGCTTAAGAGTATTTCGGAAGCATCTTATTATACTTACGTAATGCACATTGTTTTCTTCTTAAACCACTAATTAAAACTTACACAGGTTGAAAAAATAATTTTAGATGTTTGTCATAAATGTGAAGCAGTAAATTTAAAGCAGTAAAGCAATAAATTTAATTTTTTTCTTGTGCTTCAGTTCCTAATTAAATACAGTTAATAGTGCTAACATCCACATTGTGACTTTCATTATGGTATGCTAGCATAAAGTATATTTTCTTTCCTTTGGTTTCAAAGTATTTTACAGGAAAAAATATAATTGAGATCGTATGTGGAGATTATCATTTTCTTGCACTCTCAAAGGTTTCTTTAATGTTCATTTTTTTTTCTTTTTTTTTTTTTTGTAGAGACAGAGTCTGACCCTATCACCCTCAGTACAGTACTGTGGCATCATACACCTCACAGCAACTTCCAACTCCTGGGCCTAGGCGATTGTCTTGCCTCAGCCTCCTGAGCAGCTGGGACTACCGCTACCTGCCACAATGCCCAGCTATTTTTTTGTTGCAGTTTGGCCAGGGCTGAGTTTGAACCCACTACCCGCGGTATATGGGGCCAGCACCCTATCCACTGAGCCACAGGCAATGCCCTAATGTTAATTTTTTTATAAGTAATAAATGTGTATATATGTAGAGCCAGTAGAATGTATATACCACAGTTTGCAACAGGATAGAAAAATGGTTTTGAATTTGTTATGGTTCAGAGTACTGTTCTCAAAGGAGGTATGAAATGAGAGAGAATTCTTAGATCTATAAAAGTTTCAGATTTTCATAATTATTGTTCCTACATTTTGTTCCATGTTTTTATTTTTCAAGTATGAAACAGTGAAAACTTTCTGAATAATCGAAACATTCTCTCAGGAATCTGATCCAGGCCTGAGCCACTCCTTTCTAGAACCTCCTTTCCTTTTCCTAGCAATCTTTCAGCTCCCAGGCAGGAGCCCAGAATCCCTTGGCTTTGCCTTAATGGTCAGGTTGCAGACCTGACCTCTGATGTGTTTTAACACTACCTTTTGAATTCAAGGATTCTCCCTAGCCCTTCAGAATTTTTTGTTTCCTGGAAGATATTGGAGTGATGACAAATGGAAGCAGCGGATATGTGTTATTTCCTAAAGTGATAATTAAGACAGAAGGGTTTTAGAGGGGAATTCAGGGTCAAAAGAATTTTTTTTTTATTAAGTCATATACATATAGATCATGAGTACATTTATGCATATGTGGGGTACAATGTATTTTTTTTTATACAATTTGGAGTGCTTACATCAAACTAATTGACATATCTTTTGCCTCATTTACTGATTATTGTGTTAAGACATTTATGTTCTATATTTGATAGATTTGACTTGTATCCTTGCAATACGCTTCATAGTCAAAGGAAGTTTTGTTACTATATAGTATATAAGATATGTTGATATGTTCATAAACTGAATGGAAGTTGGGATTTGAGAGAAGTTAACAAGTAAGGGCCTTTCGAGGTTTTAGGGTATGAACTTGTATCGGAAAGAAGTAGTCATCTGACCTCATCCATCTTTGAACAAATATTTCACATTGAGTAATCACCATGTGCAGGGTGTGAAGATGGAAAAGACACACCCTAGCCCAGGGTCTAGTGGTATGTATGTGCAGGGCCTGGGCCCGCCAGACAACAGTGATGGCTGCAACCAAAAAAAAAAAAAAAATAGCCAGGCGTTGTGGCAGGCGCCTGTGGTGGAGGCAAGAGACTCGCTTGATCCATTCGTGGCTTGATGGGCACTTGGGCTTCTTCCATGACCTGGCGATTATGAATTGTGCTGCAGTAAACATTCTGATACAAACATCTTTATTGTAATGTGATTTTTTATCTTCTGGGTATATACCTAATAGTGGAATTGTAGGATCAAATGGCAAGTCTATTTTTAGTTCTCTAAGTGTTCTC
>NW_003852638.1:242622-293825 GCF_000181295.1 Otolemur garnettii | reverse complement strand
AAAAAAAAAAAAAAAAAAAAAAACCAAAGAGGCAAAGCAATGTCTTTATTGTCTTTTGGAGAAAGAGGTCAAGAACATTCAAGTCTATTTTTATTCATTGTAGTAAGAACCTGATGAGCTGTTTCAGTATGGTGACCCATATTTTGCATTAATTATTTCTGGTTATTATTTTAAAATATTATGGAGGTGCAAATATTTTTGGTTATGTGGATCACTTTTGCCTGAGTCATGGTCATAAGTGTGCCCACCATGCAGCTAGTGTTCACTCTGTCTGTTAGGTAGGTTTTTGTTCATCCCCTCCTACCCTACCCCCTTGATTTCCATCAAGTTTTACTACCTCTAAGTCAGTGGTTCTCAATCTTCCTAATGCCTCCTAATGCCACGACCCTTTAATATAGTTCCTCATATTGTGGTGACCCCCAACCTATAGAGGATTAAACATCATACTTACTACAACAGCCATCAATATCATAACTCATCTGAGGAATTACTGAGAACAAGACATTCTCCTGGCAAGCGTAGAAATCTGTTGTGACTTGGAAGGCAAGCCACTAAGTAACTCAATAATCCTGGAGGAGCAAAGTTCAGTCTTGTAGTAGTAAGGCTAATGTTAAACATTAAGCCTTTTATGGCAGTTCCTTGAAGGATTAGTGGAGAAATATTGCAAATAGTATTTTGGAGATCATTTCCCTTACCACCCTTGAAGATCATTTCCTTGAGTACATACCCTCTGGCACCTATGAAATCATTTCCCCGAGCACGCAGCCCCTGCATGTCTTTGCTTAGTAATCTTTCTGCCCATTATGTATCTTCTTAATAAAGGACTCTGTGAGAAGTGCTCAGTGCTATCCTGCACCTATGGTTAGCCTCACCTCTTGCAGCGTGTACTGTCAATCCATGTCTTGCACTATCATTTATGTGGTCGTGACACCAACCATAAAATTATTTTCATTGCTACTTCATAACTGTAATTTTGCTACTGTTATGAATCATAATGTAAATATCTGATATGCAGGATGTATTTTCATTCTTACAAAGGGGTCGCAACCCACAGGTTGAGAACTACTGCTCTAAGCACATTTGTGCTCTTCAGTTAGTTCTAATTTAATAGTGAATACACACAGGTCTGTTTTTAAATCCTACAGCCTATATACGACACTTGGGAAAGCATCTTAATTTTTCTAAGGCTCCCTCTGAGGCAGTGAGTTTACTACAACACCAAATTAATTTGGTTTGTGTGAGAGTTAAATGAAAAAAAAATGTCTGTGGATGACAGTTTTTGTCACATGAAATGCTCCCCATATGGCCAATCTTACTATTGCATATTCACACTGTACAACTTGATGTGTTGATATCTGTACATGTTGTGGTATTGCCAAGTTTAGCTATTTAAACATCCACTACTTCACACAAGTTGTGTGGAGAAGATACATAAAATCTACTATCAGCAATTTTAAGTGTGAGATACATAGTTACTAACCACAGTTCCCCTGGAATAAGTTGGAGAGATCTACAGGAGGGATGCTATCAGGAAGGCCACAAACTACTTTGAGTGTTCCAGTTTTGCTAGTCCAGGATCCCACATTGCAGTTGGTCATTATGTCCCTCAGTACCCTCCAATATGTGGCTGCTCCTCATTTTCTCCTTGTCTTCTGTGACAATGCTGGTGCTCGTCCATGCCTCCTTTCCTGCCCCATTCTCTGCCAGGTGTCCCATCAACTGAAAATAGGAGGCTTTTATGGTTCTAGCTGAGGCTTAGCAAATAGGCCTAAGTAACATTGCTAGTGCAGTGGCCTGTGACTTTATAGTAATTTTTTCAAAAAGTCAGAAATAAGATATTGCCATGTAGCTAATCTTTTTATTGATTTATTTAACTCACATAGATAAAAAAAATTTAATATTTTGACTTCTTAAGTTTCAAAAATTTAAGGGGGTACAAATGTTTTTCTTCTGTGTATGCCTGGTATAATGTTAAAGTCAGAACATTTGGTAGTCCCATCACCAGAATGTGCTCATTGTACCCAACAAGTTAAGCTTTTTTTTTTTTTTAATTGAATGGTAACTATGTACATTAATGCACTTCTGGGGTACAGTGTGGGGTTTTCACATGCAATCTGAAATATTTCCATCAACTGGTCGACACAGCCTTCATGTCATTTTCTCAGTTATTGTTTTAAAACATTCACATTCTACTCTTAGAAAGATTCACTTGTACCCCTGTAAGATAAACCTCAGAAGTGATCCCTCCAATCCCCCTCCCTCCACCCATTCCCCCCTCCCTTCTCCCTCCCCCTCCCCATATTCTTAGGCTATTTGGTTATAACTTTTATATAAAAGGTATAAATTAGTTTCATAATAGGGGTGTGTACATTGGATACTTTTTCCTCCATTCTTGTGAAACTTTGCTCAGAAGAACATTCTCCAGCTCCATCCATGTGAACATGAAGGATGTAAAGTCTCCATCCTTCTTAATGGCTGCATAGTATTCCATGGTGTACATATACCACAGTTTGTTGATCCATTGGTGGATTGATGGGCACTTGGGCTTCTTCCATGACCTGGCAATTATGAATTGGGCTGCAATAAACATTCTGATACAAATATCTTTGTTGTAATGTGATTTTTGGTCATCTGGGAATATACCCAACAAAGGAATTGCAGGGTCAAATGGCAGGTCTATTTTTAGTTCTCTGAGTGTTCTCCAGATGTCTTTCCAAAAGGAACTTATTAGTTTACATTCCCAGCAGCAGTGTAGGAGTGTTCCCTTTTCTCCACATCCACGCCAGCATCTCTGGTTTTGGGATTTTGTGATATGGGCTAATCTCACTGGAGTTAGATGATATCTCAAAGTAGTTTTGATTTGCATTTCTCTGATGATTAAGGATGGTGAGCATTTTTTCATATATCTGTAGGCCTTACAGCGATCACAAGTTAAGCTTTTATCCCTCATTCTCCTACCCTCCCCCCTTCTTAGTTGCCAATGCCCATGTGTACCCATTGTTTAGCTCTCACTTACACCACACCTCTGTCAGAATGCCCGCTATTAAAAAGTCAAAAAACAATAGATTCTAGCATGTATGCAAAGAGAAAGGAATGCTTATATACTGTTAGTAAGACTGCAAATCAGTAAAACCTCTAAGGAAAACAGTGTGGAGATTCCTCAAAGAAATGTAGACCTACCTTGGCTCCAGCAATCCCACACTGCTGGGTATCTACCCAAAGGAAAAGAAGTCATTTTATAAAAAAGACTCCTGCACTTGAATGTTGATCACAGCACAATTCAACATAGCCCCTGAGGGTTAAGCCCCTGCAGCCGCAGCCCTCCCTACTCCACTGAAGAGAACTTGCTGGTTGGCACCGTCAGCGCAGCCCTCCGGCTGAAGTCAGCACCCTTGGCGACCCTGAGGCGTTGCAGGGAGAGCCGGGTTGGGCTGCTGGCGCGTGAGCTGCAGCTACAGCGTTCTCACCGTGGGTGCTCCGGTGAGAGTGTCCAACAGTCTCTGCCCTCCGCCGCCTGTGTACAAGTGCTGGGACGCGTCCTGCTGTGCGCAAGCGCGCTTGTGCTCAACGGCTTTCTTGGCCTTGGTCTGAGGTCGGAACCGTGAGCCTCGGGTGAAGTTGTTCACTGTATTGACCTCAAAGTCAGGAAAAGCGAGGAGGTGGTGGAAAGCCAGGAGGCGATGCCATACGATGGCTTCTGCAGTGAAGAAGATTTGGGGGTTGGGGAACAAGAAGGCCCAGGAGTACCCGGGAGACTCGAGTCCCTGTGTCTTCTCGAGTCCCCATTACTGCGTCCACAAAAAACATCTTAGAAAACTCCATGAAGCTGCCTTTGCTGGTGATGCAAGGAAAGTGGAGGAGATCCTTTCGTCTGGGAAAAATAGTGTGGATGATACAGACAAAAAGAACAGGTACTAGGAAGGGGGAGGCCAGGCCGTGACTGGGCCAGGTGGGAGGTGGGAGGTGGGGTGCAGGGTATCCCCCTTCGTAGGCCAGTCCTCCCTTCTGTCTTCCCCCATTCCTGGGCCAGCCTTCCCTCCTGTCCCCTAGGGGACTGGCCTTTCCTCTCTCCCCAGGCACCTGGGACGGGGAAACCTTGGAGAGGTCCACCCTTATTGAACAGCAACACAAAAACAAAACTTAAGCAGGTTTACAATCCACACATCATTCCCCTTCTAGAGGTTTTATTGACAATTGTAAAATGATATCACTAACAAAATTAAGTATATGCTGTGTTTTTTTGGATTGTTTTTTAAATATTTATTCGTTTCTTTGTTTATTTGAGACAGAGTCTCACTTTGTCTCCCTGGGGTTGAGTACTGGGGCGTGATAGTTCACAGCAACTTCAAACTCCTGGATTCCAGCGGTCCTCTTGCCTCGGCCTCCTGAGTAGCTGGGACTACAGGTGCCTGCCACAGCGCCGGGCTATTTTTAGAGATGGAGTCTCGCGCTTGCTTAGGCTGGTCTCGAACTCCTGAGTTCAAGTGATCCACCTGCCTCTGCCTTCCAGAGTGCTAGGATTACAGGCATGAGCCACCACACCTGGCTTGCAATGTTTTATTTTTAATGTACACGTTTCAAAACACAATTATTATAGAAAGACGAATGAAGAGAGAAATAATTTGGCCCAACTTCTGGGCTACAACTTCTTCAGATAAAATTCAGTATCCATTTTATATCCATTTACGGCATGTATATAAACTCTTTGCTGACAGACCTCGTAAGGAAACTGAAGTGGGAAGATGGTTTCATGTTTTTAAGTAGGAAGATTTGCATTTCTCAAAATGCGAACTTACCCAAAGTTTTAAGACTTTTGAGTTACAGTTGTGAGGTCAATGAGAAAATTTTTGTAATGAAGTGAATAGATGCCCCTCTAGATATCAAAATAGATTATTCACTCCCACAAATTAATCATTTATTAACAGAGAAAAAAAATAAGTGAATGGAACAGAATAGAAAATCCAGAAACACCTAGATATATGTAAAAATTTAGAACTTTTAATGATGACATTTCATATTTGTAGGAAAAGATGAATTATTTGTAAATGAAATGCTTATTAACGTTTAGAGAAAACCTAGATTTTTATATCACAAAAATAAGTTCTTGATGGAATATAGATTAAAAATTTTCAACATACAAAATGAGAAATGTACCAGAAGAAAACACAAATGCCTATTTATACAGGTACATTTTTACAATGACAAAGACCTTCCTAAGGTTGATGGAAAAGCATTTCAAAAGTTGTTTTAGCAAGATAAAAATTAAAACATCCTGTGTGTAGAAAGAATTATCAAAAGAAAAGCCAACATCATTGCAAAAATTCTTACAGTGATATTTGTACACAATATATATCAGGTGAAAACACACATTTTTACAGAGAATTCTTTGGAATTGGCAAGACTAAAGATCTAAAATTGGGCAAAGTGCTTTTTTGCAGTTCTACAAGTAATGTATGCACATAGAAAAAGAAATTAGTGTTCCTGGTTAGAGAAAGAATTTAAATTAAAAGGAAGAGAATACTGTTTTCTCTCCACAGAGTTTGTGAGGATAGAGAGCAGTGGCATTAGGACTACTGCTTCAAGTTTAAGGTGTCCATAACTTTCCAAATAGATAATTTGGTGCCAGCACCACATTTAAAAAAAGAAATATGTATGTCCTTTACATACATTGTACCATTGTACTAAAATATCTTTAGTAAGTAATCAATGACACATACAATTTGTTTTTCTCAGCACTCCTTAAAATAGCAATGTATAAGAATCCATATAGTAGATTTTGTAGCTAAATTTCAGTGCATCCATAGGATGGGATAATAGGTAAACACCAAAGGGGGAAATAGATACAATATGATGTTGGTATGTGACAGTGTACTTTTGTATATCTAGTGAGAAAAGATCAACTTGACTATACATGGACACTGACTGGTCTGGTGTTAGCTGAAAATATGTATAAAATGGGATAAAATTTTGTTACTTCCAGTCTTTTGTGTTATAAGTGAAATTTCTTTCTTCTCCTTATGTGATTTCTGCAATGAGCTTGTATAAAACGTCTAGTAAAAGTTTATTATTTATGAAATAATCCTTGGGGAGAGCAGGAATGTGATCTTGCACAGATAAAAATAATTTCTTTGTATTTAATTTTTTTTTGTTATTGGCATGGTCTGTGAACTTCTATTCTCTTTATGAGTAAAGAGAATCGTTTTTATCTGTGCATATAAATTTTATTATGTACACATTTTATTACAGACATGTTTTTATTACATACAGATTTATTGGATATATGTAAGCAATTATAGAGAAATCATTTTAGTTTGTATCCTTATGAAAATAAAAAGTAGCAAGTATAAATGATTATTAGTATTGCAAAAGTATTGCTTTACTTTCTGGGAGTTTTCTTTTAAAATATTGAACTATCAACTGTATTTATTCCTTCAGTCCATTTATTCTTTAAATATAACTTGAATACCTATTATGTAACAGACATGTCCTGCTTATCTCTCAGGACCCTTGCATTCTTAAAAATACTCTTGTTTATCTGCCTAGCCTGAGAAAGTTGAAATATTTAAAATTACAGTGGTAGGACTTAATCTCAATTGAAGTCTTTCCTCCCTCCTTTTATTTTATTTTATTTTATTTATTTATTTATTTTTTTTGCAGTTTTTGGTCAGGGCTGGGTTTGAACCCTCCACCTCCAGCATATGGGACTAGTGCCCTACTCCTTTGAGCCACAGGCACTGCCTCCTCCCTCCTTTTAAACAAAAGCATTTCTGAGTGTAGAAAATTATAACAAAACATTTAATTGCCCCTTTGAAAAGGTATAACATCTTTTTTTTTTGAGACCGAGACTCAAGCTGTCTCCCTGGGTAGAGTGCTGTGGCATCACAGCTCACAGCAACCTCCAACTCCTGGGCTCAAGTGAGTCTCCTGCCTCCACCTCCCAAGTAGCTGGGACCACAGGCACCCGCCACAAGGCCTGGCTATTTTTTGGTTGCAGCCATCATTGTTGCTTAGCAGGCCCAGGCCAGGCTTGAACCTGCCAGCCCTGGTATGGATTCGAACCCACCACCTTAAGTGTATGTGGCTGGCACCTTAGCCACTTGAGCCACAGGCGCTGAGCCAAGGTATAACATCTTAAATGCTAATATTAATCACTGAAAAATATCTGATTGGGCATATATTCTACACGTCTAACTATTGAATAAAATAAGTCTTACCTATTTATTTGAATCCTGAGTTTGCTTTGGCTTGAAGATTTATTTATTTATTTATTTATTGGTTTTGGGGGGTTTTGTGTGTTTGTTTGTTTGTTTTTTGAGGTGGGGGTCTTGCGATTCCTCAAGCTGGTCTCAAACTCCTGAGCTCAGGCAGTCCACCCAGCTCAGCCTCCCAGAGTGCTAGGATTACAGGTGTGACCCACCACGCCCAGCTGGCTTGAAGTTTTTTGAAAACTAAAGAAAGAATTACTTTGTTTTAAAATTTGTTGTTGTCTTTGTTGTTTCAGCCCTCTGACCCCATACAACTTCTAAAAACTAATACTTACTTAAATGCTGGTCATATATCTAGATCTTCCAAAGACCTTTTATATTCACCACATTTCACTTGATGTAAGGCACCAGGGATTATGTGATTCCCTATTATTTTTGGTATCAATAAAAGGATTTTTTAGTGCTGCCTGTTATAGTTATAAGAAATCATGAATTTTAAGTGGAATTTTAATGTCACAGATGTTAAAATGTGAGAAAATGAGCATCTGATAATCACTGAAATATAATATTATCTCTTAATTTTTAATAAAACCTAGTGCTAGTACTACAATTATATCATTTTACTTCAAATATTTTCTTTTTGAGTAGTAGTCACTATAGTTAAGTAGTAGTAACAGTAATTCTTATAACATCTAATGATTATTGAGCTGTTTTTTTTGTGCTTGGAATTGCCCTAAACATTTTATTTAATGTGTTCTCTTTTTAAGTAATAATAATGGTTGTTAAATAGTAGTAACAGTACTTCTTACAGTATCTAACAATTATTGAGCTTTTATTTGCTCTTGGAACTGCTGTAAATACTTTGCATAGAGTTTCACTCAAGTATCCCGGTGGTGTCCTGTGAGTTGGCTACTATTTCATCACCATTTTATAGGTAAAGAAGTTGAGGCAGGGGTAAGCCATAGCCAATAAATGACAGAGCTTAAAGTAGGGATTTAAGCTAAAATTGAACTGCTTCTAGAGGTCGAGCTCTTTTCATTCAAATAGGCTTCTCTCAATGTAGTGAGCTGTAAGAGCTAATAAATAATGTATATTCTTCACAAGAAAATTATTTCTTTTGAATAATAACATTCTATTTAATGTTTACAACTGCATGAATCATTGTTTGTTTTGGGATAGTACACTATAGTTTTCTAAAAATTCTCTGACTTTCATAGGACCGCTCTCCATCTGGCCTGTACCAAAGGCCATTTAGCAGTGGTGATTCTCCTGCTGGAAAGACAATGCCAACTTAACATCTGTGACAGAGAAAAGAGGACACCTCTGATGAAGGTATATAGTAACCAACTATTTCAGCATGAGATAGATTTGATTTAAACATGTAGAACCAAAATGATTTTATCTCATTTAAATATAATTGGTTGGTGAAACCTGTGGAATGTTTATTTGAATTCCTAGAATTTATAATCTTATTTCCTGATTTAATGCCAACAGGCTGTACATTGCCAGGAATGGGAATGTGCTATTTCTCTACTGGAATATGGTGCTGATCCCAACCTTCAGGATATCTATGGCAATACTGCCCTCCATTATGCTGTCTATAAGGAGAATATGTTGCTAGTAGAAAAACTGCTTTCATACCATGCAGGTATTGAAATAAAAAACAAGGTACAGATCAACTAACTTTATTTCCAAAATATTTGAAATGCATTTGTTTTAATATTGACATATATGTAAGGGTCAGTGGTTCATATTTGGAAGCTCAAGCATTCCATGAATGAAAATACTTTGGAATGACTTAATTGTCTAAGATTTTTCTTAAAATATCAATTTTTTAAAGAGGCATTAGCGGGTACAGCTTTCTTTTATTCATTTATGGCAAATATCTGTGAAAGCACTGAATTTGTTAAAGGTAAATTTTTTTGCTAAGTGTTTTTCCCCACCCAAGTGTTTTTTTTCCTAATTAGTATAAAACAACACAGGAAAGCAAAATTTGTCCACAAAATAGGCTTTATCTTATAAGTCCAACAAATCTAAAGCATTTTATAAGAAGTGGAAATCTTGCTACTGTTGACACTTTTCTTAAAATTAATTTATATGGAAGAGATTTATTTCTCAGTGGCAAGGCTCAAGAGAGATGAATGGAAAGGGAAAGGAGAGCATCAGAAACCTTCAGGCCAATTTAGAAATTATGTAATTGAGGGAAAATACCTAGAAGAGGTTTTTGTTTGTTTGTTTAGGTTGGTTGGTTGGTTGCTTTTTTCCAACTTATATGTTCAGGCAAGGTGCTCTTCAGTTTTGGTGATAATACTTCTCAGTTTGGAAAAGAGAGTTAATGAGCTATAAATTTGCCTAGAGATCAGTTTTAGGAGGACTCTGAGGACTCCATATTGTCTGTGAACAGGTGGTGAAGAAGTGGGAAATACTTCAGAAGAGGGAAGAACAAAGAATTAACTGACTTACTATCCTGTTCCAGATGAGAGTGTGAATACTGTTCTCCAGTCTAGAATGTCTTGATGAGAAAAGTTTATAAATAGCAAAACCAAGTGGTTTTTTGAGTTTATTAGTCCCTGTTCGATCCCTAACCAGGAAAATCAGATGGAGTTTTCAGTAAATGACTCTGCCATGCTTTCTTCTTTGTCAGATCCCTAGTTGATAAAGGGGATTGGCCATGTGGATGACAGATGAGACTGAAGTGATGTCTCCTGCATAAGTTTTCATCTAGAGCTGTGGATCACAGTCATCTGGGGAATTCAGAAAAGTCTACAAGTCTAGGTCCTCCCCTGAAGATTTTGATTTAGTAAATCTAATAAATTATGGAATGTATATTTAATAATATTTCCTCAGAAATGGGCATGGTGGCATGTACTACTCAAGTAGTCCCAGCTACTCGGAGGCTTGAGGTGGGAGGATTACATGTGGCCAGGAGGTCATGGTGGCAGCAGAGTGAAACCCTGTTTCTAACAAAAGAGGAGAAAGTATTTTCTTGAGATTTGGATAAATTCCTGCTTAAGGATTCCTGCATAAATAAGTGGCATATACAAAGAACATGCCTCAAAAACATCAGAAATCTCTAGAGCAGTGGGGGTTTGATAGGGACCACTTCCTTCAAATCGCTCCTTTCTAATAATATTACCCTGAGATTTATCTTTCTCTACCTCTGTGGTTGCAAAGTTACAAGGAATAATATTGGCAGTCTTGATCAGCTTACAGAAAATAACACCTTATTCTTTTCAACCATCAGTCATTTACTGCCATTCAGAGGGCCTTTAGAAATTTCTTTATAGGTGGTTTTTCAATAAGTAAGGGTAGACTTTCAGGATCTCGTGACTGCTGTGATTTGATTGATTAGATCAGTAAATATTTATTATAATCAAGATTTTCTTAATTAGAGTAGCAGCAAATCCTGACCTGTTGGGCTTGGTGCCGGTAGCTCAGTGAGTAGGGTGCCAGCCACATATACCAAGGCTGGCAGGTTCGAGCCTGGCCTGGGCCTGCTAAACAACCATGATAATTGCAACCAAAAAATAGCCAGGCAGTTGTGGTGGGTGCCTATAGTCCTGGCTACTTGGGAGGCTGAGGCAGGAGAATTGCTTAAGCCCAAGAGTTTTAGGTTATTGTGAGCTGTGATGCCACGGCACTCTACCGAGGGCAACATAGTGAAAATCTGTCTCAAAAAAAAAAAAAAAAAATCCTGACCTGTTTTTTTACTTGAAGCTGTGTGATGGACTGTCTCAGTATGTCTGTTATGTTCATAGAGCGTTAGCATAATCAATATGGCATTTTTATGACATGATTAGGAATAGAGATAAGAATTCTTTTAATGGTTTAGTTTCAGCAGTCCCATGAACTAATTACGTATTTGTTCAGCAATTTGGGAGAATTAAATATAAACAGACTGTAAATGAATAAATGTAAAATTTCTTGAAGTGAAATTTTGAGTCAATTTTGCTATTATGAGTCATAATAGCACTTTGTATTACATGTCAGGCTTGATTTTTTAGAAAAACATATGACACTAAAGAAAGGAAAGATTTTTACATGCATTATATATAACTGTGTAGAAACACATTGATAGAAAATATAAAAACACAAGAGCCATATTCTAAATGTGGGCCACAGGTATATTTAGTTTGCCTCCATAAATGCAACGAGTGTGTGAAATTTAGGAGACATGCAGCAATCTGGAATTCAGGCTTCTCTTAAAGAATCCAGTCTGGTGTCTCTTGAGTCCATCTTACAGTTTGGTGTGAGTGCAGACGCTGCCCTTCGTTAGGAAGCACCTGTTCTCCAGTTTTCTATGGTGCCCACCTATGTACTTCACCTATGTGGGTCAAGTACTTTGCCGCTGTAAGTACTTGAGTTTATAGCTCTTGTTTTATAGTGTATTATGATAAAGATTTCAAGGTTTTTCAAGATAATTTACAGGTTTTTATAATATGTAGTATTATATTATTATATACTATATTGTGTACAAATCTCTTAGTAATGGGATTGAATTGTAGAATTTAGAAGGGTTTTATTTTAAGCTTTTTCTTTATATGTACCATAAGCAGACACCTTCCTATCAGAATGCCTATGCACCTGTTTAGGCTAATCATGGTTATAATTTGGTATGTTGTGCATATTGCAGATAACTTTGTATTGTCTCAGCATTGTCCCTCAAAAATGCAAGTGACTCAGTAGATTTCATCATGCTAGAAATACCCCACATAGATCAGTGTTAGAAGTTTCATTGATGCTTTACTGTACTTACACTTCTGATTTCTATTTTGCCTAAAATAAAAGATAATTTTAGGTAGCATTTAAAACAATTGATTAAATAAGTGTATATGCAGTAGGGTTACGGGATTATCATTATCATCGAAAATAAAATTGCATATGCTTTCTAATATTAAAAATTTATCCCCTTTTAATAGGACAAGTCCTAAGGATTATCTCATAATAATCAATTGAAGTTCATTTGCAGTCCATCTCTTTTAAGTCAGAGCTCATTTTCCTAGTGAGCCATCTAAGTGCCTGACATTGGCATATGGGTTCCCGACATCATTGATAAAAGGGACTCATGTGAGTTTGTGTCACCTGCAGGAAACCTCAGCTGTTGTTGACAAGCACTTGAAACTATATCTATGAAACTCTCATCACTTAATGATAATGTTTGCCACAAAGAAGTATTGTCTAATAGGATTAGGCAGGTCCAAGAGTTTTCTTGAATATTGGACATAGAATGCAGTTTTGTAATATTTCTTAAACATAGGTGATCATGGAATATTTCTGTTGAAGCACAATCCTTGTAGTAAATATTCTTTGAAATATAGTCACTGCTCTAGAGATAATTTAGATCATTAATTTAATAAAAATATGTAAAGAATTAACTACTATGTCCTAGGTTTGGGGGATATAGAGAAAAGTTACAGTCCCTGATCTCGAGAAGCTCTTGGTTTAAATGGGAAAGAATAAACTAATTGCAATATGCGGTGCTAAATGGTGTGAGAGAAGCAAAGAACCTTGGAACTGGTGAATGTTTGAAGTGAGTTTTGGACATGGCAAGTTGTTGTGGTGAGGCAGAGGAGGGGAGTTTGCACATGGAAAAGCACAGAGGGGTGAACAGGAAGGGACTGCTTTTTATTTACATTCTATGATATAAGTTCAAAGATCTTATATGAGGTCTTGAGTTTAGTTAAGAAATAAGTAATTTTGTGAATTATCAATTTTTTTTTGCTGTTTTACAGGGTGGATTCACACCACTTTTACTTGCTGTGAATTATAATAGACAGCTCATGGTGGAGTTTTTAATGAAGAGAAATGCAAATATAAGTGCAGTTGATAATTGGAAAAGGTATAGTAGTTATATTTTTTAAACCTGAGTGTTCTATAGTAGTAATCACACAAGTCAGAAATATTAAATTACTAAAATTAACTTATAATTATTGAGATGTTGTACAAAGTATCAATACAAACCATCATGTAGAAAAGCAATTATTTGGCCCGGGCAACATAAAGAACAGTATATACTAGAATTTATCTTCTCTTATTACATTAATCAGTGCATGTTATTTGTAATCTAATGTTTGTGGTCCTATGAACTTATATTAGCTAAAGGGATTTTGTATTCCTTTTATTTTGTGATATGATAATATGTGGATTTTAACTTTCAGTTTACTTTATACCTCAATATTGAACTTCTTAATCATTTTCTATATTTTTCTAACCTCTGCTGCTTATATTCTTTCCCTTTAAAAACACTGTGTTAACCATAAATAGGACTTTAAATTCATTTTGTCCTTTAGATGAGTCTTTGCTTTAAGTTGCTTTCTTTGAAGAATATTAGTGTTTAGTAATCCCTAAGTCACTCTTAATTGCTATTACCAGGTACTGTGGGTTCACCAGTTTTTTTTCCTTTTTCACTTCTAGTGTATTTTGATTTTTAAAAAATTAGTATGGATGCAGGGAAGAAAGATATCCTAAATTGGAAAAACTTTTCCTTTAAAGGAGATAAGCCATGGGTGGTTGATAAAGAGAAAAGAGGCTTTAGAGTCCCACAATAATAGGTTTAATTTCTAGCTTTCTCACTTGCTAGGTGTGTGACCTTGAGACTCTTTATCACCAAATATGTTTTCTGATATGAAAAGGTGGATAACAATATTTTCTTCAAGGGTGGTTGTGTGTTTGTAAGATTAAAAGCATTTAATTTGGTGCCTAGCACATGATTGTATGCAGCATCTACTGAAATTACTAAGGGTATTATTATTATTACTACTACTGTTTTAAGCCTTCAGGTAGTTCCTTCTTACCTGAGCCCTAACAGAAGGAATTACAAACTATTATATCTGACTAGGGAACTAATGAATAAATCTTCACTGAAATCTTTGCCTACCATAGTTAATTGACATCAGTATAGTTTCTTGCCCGTCAGAGGACTTTAAGTTAGCACCTTCTACTGTGTAATAACCTAGTGCAGTGGTTCTTAGCCTTCCTAATGCCTCCTATTGCTGCGACCCTTTAATACAGTTTCCTCATGTTGTGGTGACCCCCAACCATAAAATTATTTTCGTTACTACTTCATAACTGTAATTTTGCTGCTGTTATGAATCATAATGTAAATATCTGATATGCAGGATGTATTTTCATTGTTACAAAGGGGTCACGACCCACAGGTCAAGAACCACTGCCCTACTGGGACAAGAATCGTCTCTTCCTTTTAGCCTTGGTAGTAGTTTAGATGAACACTTGAATACCCTATGTCTATTAATATATGTAAGTGGTTAAATCTGCACTGACCAGCAAGACATGACATTGGTAAAGTATATGAAATGCAGTGTTGAAGTAACTTTACTAAAGTTCCTCAGGGTAAAGTCATTTGTCTGTTATTTTAGAACAGCTTTGATGATTGCCTTACGTGAGAATTTGCCAGATATAGCTAGTTTTCTTCTTCAGCAACATGTCGATACCTCTCCTCAAGATATGGTTGGAAGGACTGCTAGAGATTATGCTATTCGCAGTGGTTTGCAAGCGTAAGTGTTTACATTAAGAAACAAGTTAATATCATGTTGAAGTTTAAAGTAATTATAATTATTGTATCTTAGACATCAGGTGAGATTTCATAGCTAGGTTCAGGTAGCTTTGGAATGGCAATGAGTTAATATACTTCATCAACCAGAAATTAAGCAAAAGGCTAAACTGGTTATAAGTAGCAAGGGTACAGGATCCCACCATTCCCCATCTCACTCCAAGTATAAGCCCTCTGCATAGGATAAAAATAATGTCGTATTTTGATTTTTCAAATTAGTTAGTTGGGTTTGAAATGTCCAGGTTAGCAGAAAAGCTTTGTACTCTCCCCTGATAGCTATCCTCCTCCTCGAAGTTTTCAAGGACCTAAGGGGTGAAGGTGTTCTAAGTCCAGGGGGGATAATCTGCTTTTGCAAGACAGAAAGAGAGAGCATAAAGATGTTCTAAGCATTCCATTGTTTCTGTTGATTCTGTTGCTACATTGTTGCCATTGAACCTGGTCCTGCAGTCTGATATGATTGATGTTTGCTACCAGGATGCCCTGACTAATTCAGATCCTTGAGTCTTCATGGTGATCCATAATTAGACTTAAGGTTACAACTTTTTCTAGTTTACATACATATTCTTATATGCTCAGCCACGCATCAGCACCCTGCTGTGGCAGTTGGGCCTCCTAGGTTTAGCCATGCACATAGTGAGGAAATTGACCCTTCTCCCCACACTCAAAACCTTATTTGGAGCCCACATCTTAGCCCACATTAAGACACCTTCATGGTAATTTCTCCTTTGATGTCCTTGTTTGGCTTTTCACTAGCAGATAGTATATGGGATTGTTCTAACTGTCAGAGAGGTTCAAATAATGTTTCAGGAAGAGATCAGAGTTTCCTTTCTTCTTTGCTGCCAGATCTATATCTCAAGGCCCCTTTCTATCCTGTGTAGCTCCTTTTCTTAGGTAGCAGAATGTCCCACATCCCTCTTCCCAGAGCAGTGAGCGCCAACTTGTGGTTGGCTGCTCAAGTGATTTGCTTTCCATATTCACAAAAATCTCTGAAGCTGCTTGCATCTCTACCTCAGGTTTTAAAAATATTTTCAAATTGTACCTCACAAGGAAGGCATTTAACACAGCTCTCTGATTCTAAAGCAGGTTATTTAGAGTGAACTTGAACTGAGCCTCATCTATGCTTTGTCAGTATCCCTGTATAAAGGTAGGGCTTTGTGCTTGCATGGATAGTACATATACCCAAATTGGGACAATGCAGAGAAGATTAGCATGGTCCCTGCCCAGGGATGCCACTTCTGTTTATGATGCATCTCATATTTTGTGGAAAGTCATTTGACTACCTGCTACTAGACTCAAGGAAACAGTGTGCGTCAAAGTAAAATAGTTAACATTCAATACTGAAATTATGATTTTCACTACAAAAATATCTACTATGTACAGTGACCTATGAAATGAGAGTGAAGCTGAGTGAATTGTGAGATGTTGTGGGTAAATATGTTGATAGTAATGTATCTTGGAAATGAGAAAATGCCAATTTGCATCTCCTTTATGGAACTTGAGAAAAAGAAAAGTAAGGTTTTGTCTTCCATGTGAGTCAGGGATGAACATGGAGTTTAAGCATCATTTTAACAAAGATCTGGTGGTTCAGAGTTTGGTTAGGTAGAGAAGGAATAGTAGTAGTCCAACTTGGGCGTGACAATTATTTGTTTTTATCCTGATGTGATTGATTAGCTCACTAGTAGGAAATAGTGATGCTATCTAATTCATTGGGTGCCATGCCTCATGCCTATAATCTCAGCTACTCCCAAGGTTGAGGAGGGAGGATTGCTTGCACCCAGGAGTTAGAGGCTACAGTGTGCTATGATCATATCACTACATTCCACCCTGGGTAACATAACAAGTCCTCTGTCTCAACAACAAAAAATTATATTAGCTGATAAGATAATATATTCCTAAATAAATTTTGTTACACATTATGAATAGCTGAGATACACTGAATTATAAGCCACATAGCACAGCTAATGCTCCAAATTAGGATTTAATATTTTCTAGAAACTGCAGCATTTGTCTATTAGAATTTATGAATAAATACACATAGAGTTTTATTTGAAATTCTAAAACAGTTTTAGCAAATAATTTTTGCTAAAATTATTTTAGCAAAAATATTTTTAAAAACTTACTCCATTGCTTCACTATTTCTCTGGACACTTTAAAATGTAATCTTGTTAAATGTTCAAAACAACTTAGTGAAATAAGGCAGTAAAATTCTCAGAAAACACTGAGCCTAAGAAAAGAAAATTGTCCAAGAACCAGTAGTCGTTGCTTACAAAACTAGGACACCTTGCATCATGTCAAGCCAACTCTAGTTAATTTACTGAGCTGTACTGCCTTCAATTCATTACTATTTCAACTTACTTTTTTTTCTTTTTTAATTAGAAACTTAATAAATTTGTAGAGTTTACACATTTGAAGTGTATGGGATAATTAAAATTCTGATATTAGCTCTGATAGTGTCTGAAATATTGTAAGAGTTTAATGCATTTGGTAGATGTTTTTCATATCAGTATTCAAATAGTGATTTTATTAACATTTTGTATACATAGCATTTACAAACAAATTTCAGAATATGAAAAAGGAAAGATACTAAATGGCAATAAGACCTGCAAAAATTCTTCTCAAAGTAGCAACTCAGGTAAGAATTCTGATAATGAATAAGTCTTGGTGATTTTACCCTAGATTACAAAATAAGATCAAGGAATTTTTGATCACAAAAGAGCAGTTAAAAAAAAAAACAACATGGGGTAGCACCTGTGGCTCAAAGGAGTAGGGTGCTGACCCCATGTGCTGGAGGTGGTAGGTTCAAACCCAGCCCTGGCCAAAAACTGTAAAGAAAAAAGCATGTAAATTACTTATTTTTTACTAGAATATTTTTCTTTAAATTAAAGAGTTTGGAACTCAGAATTATTTAGGAAGTTTTTTGTAAGTAGTTTATAATCTCAAACAGTTGTCTCAAAAAATTAATTCATTAATTAATAATTATGGTTCTTAAATCCTCTATGATATTTTTGCATAAATAAGGAAAAAATTTAAGATACCATTTTGTATGTTTCTTCTATGGTCACATTTTAACAAATTGAATTTGTTATAAAAATGGATCTTCTATTTAATTTTTATAATAAATGGTTTGCATTTGGCAAATGAATTGGAGTTGACCCTTGACCAACCTAGGAATTAGGCATGCCAGTAAAAAATCTGCATATAACTTTTGATTCCTCCCAAACTTGACTACTAATTGACCAGAAGAAGCCTTACCAATAATACAAGCAGTTGATTAACACATATTATGTATGTTATGTGTATTACATATTTATGGTCCCTGTCATATCTACTCAAGCCTGCCATTGTATTGCAAAAGCAGCCACTGTATTTTTACAATAAGTGAAAGAAACTGTTATTAAGAAAGCCAGGAGGAAGAAGGTTATATTTACTATTCATTAAGTGGAAGGGTCTTCATCCTCATCATTTTCACATTTAGCAGGCTGAGGAGGAAAAGGAGAGGTTGTTTCTGCTTTCTGTAGGTGGCAGAAGCAGGGGAAAATCTGTAGATCAGTGGGCCCCTGCAGTATTGTTCAAAAGTCAGCTATATTACATAGAAAGGTGTAGCTATCTTTAAAGGTGATACTACTATCTTTAAAGGTCATGAAAGGTATAACTATCTTTAAAACTGAGAACTCAAAAATACTTTTCTGGTGCTATAAACAAATGACCATAAGAAATGTAAAACTTAGCCAGTGTGCACCAATGCCAACAGGAGATTCTTTTTAAAAGGTACCTCTTGATTATAGAAGTCAGAAATGTAATTCCTTGTTGACAAGCGCAGGTTACGTTACATATTTGCAGGCCAATGAGGGCTTGCTTTTGTCAACTTTATTCCCTACAAGTTGAAACTGAACAAGACATATTTATTTTGTTATAACAGGATGTGTTCTATCTGCTGCATTATTATCATGATGACAATAACTTTGTTAGAACAAGATAATCTGTCACCATTAGCCAAAAGGTTAACACAATAAATATTCCAGTAGCCCAACTCTAGGTAAACAAATGGTAACCAAAGAACAAAAAATGTTTTGCCATAACAATTGCTGTGTTAACTAGATGTGACACCTTCATGCATTGTACAGTCTGAACTGTTTGAGGACACCTTTGTTTTGCAAATGGCAAGAGATTTAGTTTTGGTCTTTAAGGTGTTTGTAATAGAATAGAGCTGTCCCTATGTAATTTCTGTGTTTTTTCAACAGAATTTTCAAAGAGGATATTTTTGTTTATTTATTCATTTGTTTACTTAACAACTATCAAGTGTTTTTTAGATAATAAGCATTTTTTTTAACATTACAGAATACACACATTTAAAAAGATACAGCAGGAGCTTGTTATTATAATTGTCATTTTTATTATTTACTACTTTATTCAGTGTTACTGTGTGCCAGATGCCCTATGGGAGCTTATAGTTATCATCTATTGCGTATTTAGTGTGTTCAGTATGTGCCAAGCAGTCTGAGTTCATGGTGAGGAATTAAAGCTTTACAAAAGTTGGTAGGATTTCAGGTAAGCATGCACAGTGAGTGGAAATTTGCCAGGTAAAAAGGAAGAAGGAACATCTAACAAGATTTCCTGTTCGGCAGAAAAACAGCAGGTGGAAAAGCTAAGCTAAGAGATGTGAGTAAACTTTGTAGGGTTTGTGAGCAGTTGGAGTCTACTAGCTCAAAAAGTGTGATATGGGAGTGATTGGGAATGAGGTGAATACCTAGGTAAGGCAAGCTTACAGAAGATTTCTTAATACTCCAGAAATGGGTAGCTCTTGTCCCATAAGCCACAGGAACTTTCTCAGGTAGAATGCTTTTGGCTGTCAAAGATAGATCACATGAAGAACAGTGGCTGAAACAATAGGAACCAGAGTTATTTGGGGGAGAGGGGTTCATTGATAGCATTTGATTCAGCTTGTTTGTCTTCCCTCTGTGCCACTGGCCGTGTTTTGTTCATGTCTTTTCATGGTTGACTCAATTGCAGCAGGTCCAAATATCATGTTCTCACACGACCTTATCTAAAGGCTGCAAGGGTTTTTCTTCATGTGTTTCTTATAAAGAGGGAGAAAATTCAGAAGCTTGGAGTAGACCTCAAGCAACATTTTATTGACTGGGTTATACTACATGCTCATTTCTAAGCTAGCCATGGGAAAGCAGAGATGATTATTCTGATTAGCTTCAAAGAATCACTTTTTTGGAGCTGTGAAGGGGTATTCAGATGATAAATATCCAACTAGAATTATGTTTCTACAGCAAGAAAGAAGAAGGAATGGCTACTGGGGAGGAAGCCAGCATTGTTTACTGCAGGGATTCATCGAGAATTTTAGGTAGAGGAGCCACAAGATTGGGTTTGAGGTTTAGGGCATTCTGGTTAGGGAGACTGGCAAGCTTTTTCTGTAAAGGATCAGACTTCAAACATTTTAGACCATGTGGTCTCTGTCATATCTACTCAAGCCTGCCAGTGTAATGTGAAAGCAGCTATAGATCAGATGTAAGTTAATAGGCATTATTGCACTCCAGTAAAACTTTGTTCATCAAACCATATGATAGGCTGGATTTGGCCTGTGGCCTGTTATTTGCTGACCCCTCGTACAGGGGATAGATGGAAAGGAACCATGTACAAAGACCAAGAGACAAAGTTTTGCAGATGTCAAAACCATAATTTCCTTGTCATATATAAATAATCCTGAGACTAGCATCAGTCTGTTAAGAAGTTTTCACCCATTCATGGTGAAATAAAGTTAGGAGCCTCTATTTATTCATTTGAAAATGTTGGTCTTTTTCTTGGCATTATACATGTTCACTGGTTTTTGCTTTTCTTTTTTTTTAATTTAAGAAATAACAATAATAGTTGCTGGGTTCCCCCCTTCCAGAAAACCATCAGAGCTCATGTTGAGGAAATTTAAACATAAAATAAATGTAAACTAGGAAACAAAAACATAAAATAAATATAAACAAACATTTATTTTATATTTCCAGTGGTAGTGGAAATATAAAGCAGAGGCAGAAAAGAGGTATACTTAATATGATTTAGTGATTATTGAATGTAAAAAGTTAGGGGCAGAGAGAATTTCAGTTCATCCATAGGTTTGCAGGTCATGCACTAACACTTAAAGTGGACATAGGAAGGAGTAAAATACTGTCAGGAATAGAGAAGAGCAGCAGATCAACAGGCACGACATCCTTTTTTTCTATATATGTTGAGTTTAATGGAATATTCACGTAGACATTTTCAGTAGGCAATTGGCTGATAAGCATTTTTAGGTGGAGATAGAACACTGAGGTTAAAGATGCAACCTTAGAATAATGTTGTAATAGGCAAAGTTATACATCTGAATGGGCTTGTCTACGATGAGGAAGATGTAGAAAAAGAAGGGGAGTGAGACAAACTTGGAAAAATCCACATTTCCTAGAGGAAAAGAAGGTCGTAAAGGAGAATGAGTGAGGGCTGGAGAAAACTGGGAGAGGAATCAGAGGAAATGATATATATATATTTTTTTGAGATAGAGTCTCACTATGTCACCCTCTGGTAGAGTGCTGTGGCATCGCAGCTCACAGCATCCTCAAACTCTTGGGCTTAAGCAATTCTCTTGCCTCAGCCTCTTCAGCCAAAAATGGAAATGATTTTGCAAAATAAATTAATAAGTAAATAAAAGTGGGAATTTCAAAGAGAGTATCAATTTGACAAGTAAGATTACTAAAAAGGAAGTTGGGTTGAATGTTTTAAAGCTCTTTAGTGGTAGCCTTTTCGAAACAAAAAGTTCTGTTGTCTTCACCTCTGCAGTGTTTCTCCTTAAGCTTCTCTGAATATGAGGTAGGGATAAGCTCTTAAGGGAGTGAACATTCCAGTGATTCTATGTGAGGTAAAGTCACAGGTCACTTTGATGTTGTTCACATCATACATAGGGCAGAGAAAATTACTAGAACTAAGTACAATTACTAACATCTTCCTTAGAAGAGGATTAGCAAAAGTAAGTACACTGATCTCACTTGAGGTCTTCTCTGCTGGCAGTCAGAAAGTCTTTTCAAGGATCTTTGTTTTTGTCCTGTTTTCTGTGACTTACCATGCAATCATAGTACAGTATCCATATTCCTATCTTTCCTTGTTTTACTTTTCTTGTTTTTATCAACAGTTTCAGCTGAAGAGCTGGAGAAGCTGTATTGTGTTGCAGCAAACTAAGTATAAGTGTTCCCTCCTTATCTGTGGGGGATACATTTTAAGAACCCCAGTGAATTTCTGTAACTGCTGATACTATTAAACCCTATCTATACAATTTTTTCCTTATACATACATATCTATGCTATATATACATTTAATTTATAAATTAGACAAAGTATGATATAAATGAAGGTGAGCAAGATGACAGACAAGAGACATCTCTTCTGCAGCCACTCAAAGTGAGACTGGGGAGGAAGGACTCCAGCTGCCTCTGGCTGGGGAACCCTGTCCAGAAACATCGATTTGGGGGCACAAGAAAGGACTGCAGCCACATATGGCTGGGGAGCCCTGCCCAGAAACATCACTTTCGGGGCACAGGGAGCCCTGCCCAGAAGCATTGCTATCGGCACACAGGGAAGTAGCAGGAGATTCCAGGAGCCAACAAAGAGATTGGGAGCAGTGGAGAAACGGCAGAGAAGGCAAGTGCTTACGTACCAGCAGAGGTTGGCCAGTTTGGTGGTGGTTTTCAGACAGAAGGCTTTTTTTTTTTTTTTGGACCTGAGCACTTGCTGGAGTTATGTTGGGAGAATTTAGGTGAGTGAGTAGTCTTGAATAATGCCTTGGGGCTGGGTTTGCGCTACCAGGCAGAGTGGAGCTTTTATTGTTTGTCTGCAGGCTGGGTTGCAGCCATTGTGGGAGAGCTGCTTTGGAGGATCAGCACATAGGGTCCTACTGTGAGGTCACTTCTGGCACGCCTGCTGAGCTGGGCAGCCACCCGTAGGAAGACTTGAGTGGAAGAACATTTTCCTGGGAAAGCCATTGTGTGGCCAAGCAACACGATTTGAAAAAGTTGAGGTATGTCCATTAAGTAGGCTGATGAGAGCTTCAGGCTCCTAACCCTGTCAGGATTCAGGGCAAAGACATGAAGAAGACAGGACCAGGTCTCCTTGGTAAGGTAAAGGCTTACAGCCCCCATCTTATACAGCCTATCAGCTTCATGATTAGCATTTCCTACCCCAGAACATCACCAGTTGTTCAAGCAATATATTATTGCTCTATTTTATATCCGTATGTGTATGTGTTTCTGTGTATTTTTTTTCTTTTTAGAAACAGTTTTTTCAACTTTTTACCCTAGATTTTTCTTTTTTTCCTCTTTTTTCTTTGTATTTATAATTTTTATTATTTCTTTCTTCATTAGCAAGGGCTCCATTTTTGCTATAGTTTTCCTGCTACTATTTTTCTTTTTTTCCCGATTGTTTCTCTTAAGGTTTTTTGCTTGCTTGTTTGTTTTGTTTCATTCTATCATTCATTTTTCCATTTTTTTCTTTCATCAGTAATAAGGGCTGCTACAGTTTTCCTACCCTTTTATTCATTCTTTCCTTTCCATTTCTTTCCTTTACTCTCTCTTTTTGTAAAGATTTTTCTACTTATCTTTCCCTCATAAATGTCTCAAATAACAACTAAGATATATTCTCATTGTTTTTTATATCTCATATAATTTTATTTTTGATTTTATTACATACTTTTATTATTTCTTTTTTCTGATCTGTTTTATTCTTTGTCAATCTGTATTCCATTTATGGGACAGACCCTCACTCTGAGAATTAGGTTCAGGTTCCACAGCATTGGCCTGGCTCAAGGAGACCTTGATCCCCTGGTATTGGGTGTCCTTCTAGCTTGGACCTTTGGAAGGATGCTATTGGTAGGTCCCCAGTGCAACATACTGCTGGTTTTTTCCCCTTCTGTATTTGGTTGAGGTGGGGTCTCCTTTTTGCTCAGGCTGGTAAGGAGCTCCTGACCTCAAGGGATCCACCTAACCCAGCCCTCTAGAGGCTGGAAATTGAGGGTATGGGTCAAAGCACTGTGTTAAAACACCACTGTTACTCATATGTCTCTTTTTCTGTTCCTCTCTTTTATCTGTCAGTCTTTCCTTTTACCCCACACCTTTTTTCTTTTTCATTTCTCTGTCTTTTCTCCCTTCTTACTCTTCAAAAAGTAATAATAATTATTATTATTTTTGGGTCAAAGCACTGTGTTAAAACACCACTGTTACTCATATGTCTCTTTTTCTGTTCCTCTCTTTTATCTGTCAGTCTTTCCTTTTACCCCACACCTTTTTTCTTTTTCATTTCTCTGTCTTTTCTCCCTTCTTACTCTTCAAAAAGTAATAATAATTATTATTATTTTTTCTCTCTCTACTTCCTTAATTGGTTGCTGAGATTGCTTATATCAGGCTACCTTATTGTGGTTTTATTTTTGATTTATTTTTTTTTTCCATTTCCTTTATCTTGTTTCAATGTGCTTTGCTTTTTGCTGAGTTGTAAGGTTGGATCTTCTCTGATCTTTCATTTTTTCCATTCAACAAGAGCAAGGACTTCTGTACTTCTTTTAAATTTATTTATTTATTTATTTTTGGTTGCAGAATTTTAGCTTGAATTATTCTCTCACCCTAGTTCACTGTACTGCATTCTCTCAGTTGATAGAGACTCATCTCATCTCTCCCACATAAAGTGCTTTGGCATCAGCTAAGATATTCTCCCCATTTCATTTCTTGTTTTTTCTTTCCCTTTTTCTTGGTTTGTTGCCTTTCTTCTTTCTTTATCCCTCTTCCCTCCTGCCTCTTAATTTGATTTAATGGTATGTTTAATTTCCCTTTATCTATGCATATATATATATATATATATACACATATATTTTTTCTTTCTCTCTCTCTCTCTTTTCTTTTCTTTCTCTTTCCACCCTTTCTTTTCTGAGGACCAGAGTGACACAGCAGTGGTCTGCCAGGTTGACAGCGGCAGTAGCCTGGCTCAAAGAGGCCAGGAGAACTTTCTACTCTTGGCCCCTGGAAGAAAGTAGTAGGAACATAATGCTGCAGAACTTTTCTACTTTTCTTTTCTTTCCTTTTTTTTTTCTTTGAGATAGAGCCTCACTATGTCGCCCTTGGTAGAGTGTTGTGGTATCACAGCTCACAGCAACCTCAAATTCTTGGGCTCAAGTGATTCTTTTGCCTCAGCCTCCCAAGTAGCTGGGACTACAGGCTCCAACCACAATACCCAGCTATTTTTGTTGTTGTTATTATTGCAGTTGTCGTTGTTTAACTGGCCCAGGGCAGGTTCAAGCCTGCCATCCTCAGTACATGTGGCTGGTGCTGTAACCACTGTGCTATGGGCACTGAGCCAATTTCTTTTTTTTTTTTTTTTAGACAGTTTTATTATGTTGCCCTCGGTAGAGTGCTGTGGCATCACAGCTCACAGCAACCTCAAAATCTTAAGCTTAAGTGATTCTCTTGCCTCAGCCTTACAAATAGCTGGGACTATAGGCTCCTGCCACAATGCCCAGCTATTTTTTGGTTGGAGTTGTCATTGTTGTTTAGCAGGCCCAGGCTATGCTCGAACCCATTAGTCTCGGTGTATGTGGTTGGCACCCTACTCACTGAGCTATGGGTGCTGAGACCTTTATTCAGTTTTTCCTTCTTGGTTTTTGTGTTTGCTCTTTTTCTTCTTTTCCTGTTTTTTGGCAAAGGAAGAGTCTGGCTATGGACAGACAAGGAGTGCCTAATTTGGGGGAACCCACCCAGCTCAGCTCCTCACAACCCTTGAGCTATAGGCATGGCCTTAACACCATGCTGAAGAACATCATCTCTTCTATCACTCTCACCCTCCCTTGCCTGTTCTTCAATTTTGTTCTATTAGTCTCCCTTACTTCCTTCTTTTTTGCCTTTATTTCTGTTTTATTTCTTTCTTTTGCTTTTCTCCTACTCTTCCCCCCTTTTATTTTTATTTTCTTTTTCTCCTTTCATCTTGCTTCTCTTTGTTTGCTGTAACCTTTCTCCAACTTCTGACCAAGAAGCTCTTCCTCACCTAAACTCTGAGCAAGGTAGGAAGCAAAGGAGGAAGTGAGAAGGAAAGAGTTACACAAAGAAGTGAACAAGAAGAAAGCACAACTGAGCAGGAACCAAAAGAAAAATTCAGACACCATGAATAACCAAATTAGAGCAACTCCTCCAAGAGACCATGAGGCAATTTTTAAAGAAGGCTCCTATAAAGAATTAATGGATTTGAAAGAAAGGAAATTTAAAATATGGATGAGTAAGACAATAAAGAGATTGGAAGAGAAAATAGAAAGACAGAACCAAAAGTCAGATGAGAGATATGTAGAATATAGAAAAGATATAAATGAGCTTAAAGAAATGAATGAGACAATCAGGGAATGTAAAAAAGTGGTAGAAAATATCAAAAATAGATTAGACCATGGAGAAGAAAGAACATCAGAGTTAGGGGATAAAGTCTTTGAGTTAACACAGGCAGTAACAGAGTCAGAAAAGAAGAGAGAGAAAGCAGAGCGGGTGCTTAGAGAACTAGGAGACACTATGAAGCATTTAAATATACAGATAATAGGAATCCCTGAGGGGGAAGAAGAATTTCCCAAAGGTATGGAAGCCCTACTGGAGACTTATCATAAACGAAAACTTACCAAATTTTACTAAAGATCCTGACACACTCCTTTCAGATGGATATCAAACCCCAGGTCATCTCAACTCTAACAGAACCTGTCTAAGACACATTGTAATGAACCTTTCCAAAGTCAAGATGAAGGAGAAAATCCTGCCAGCAGCTAGGAATAAGTGCCAATTGACCTACAGAGGCAGAACTGTCAGGTTGACAGCAGACTTTTCAACTGAAACCTTCCAAGCCAGAAGAGCATGGTCATCCACCTACAACATCCTTAAAGAAAATAATTTTCATCCTAGAATCCTGTATCATGCCAAACTTAGCTTCAAAACTGATGGAGAAATCAAATCATTTATAGGTATACAAGCACTGAGGAAATTTGTCACAAGACCAGCTCCACAGGATAGACCTATTCTCAATACTGAACACCACAATGGACCACCACCAAAGTATAAATCTAGAAGCTGAAGGCCAGAATTTAGCTTTCACAATGGCACAAAGGATTAAGCTACCCAACAAACTACCTCACAATAAGATGAATAGAATTCTACCACAACTATTGATACTTTCAATAAGTGTCAATGGATTGAATTCCCCACTGAAGAGGCACAGGCTGGCTGACAGGATGAAAAAAACACAAACCATATATGCTGTCTCCAGGAGACACACCTAGCCTTGAAGGACAAATCAAGACTCAGGGTTAAACGATAGAAAGCAGAGTATCAAGCAAATGGAAATCAGAAGAAAGGGGAGTTGCAATCTTATTCTCAGAAACAAGTGGATTCAAAGCAACTTTAGTTAAGAAAGACAAAGATGGACACGTCATATGGTCAAAGGAACAATACAACAAGAAGACATCTCAATATTAAACATTATGCACCTAACTTAACTGCTCCCAGATTTATGAAACAGACCTTGAGGGGTCTGAGCAATATGATATCCTATAACACCTTAATAGTTGGGGACTTCAACACCCCTCTGACAGAATTGGACAGATCCTCTAAACTGAAACTAAACAAGGATACAAAGGACTTGAATGTAACCCTGGATCAAATGGGATTAACATATATAGAAGACATATATAGAAGACACCATCCCGAAGTAAAAGGATATACTTTTTTCTCATCAGCTCATGGCATATACTCCAAAATAGACCACATCCTAGGATACAAATCAAACCTCAGCAAAATTAAAGGAATAGAAATTAAACCATGTCTCTTCTCAGACCACAAGGCCATAATGGTAAAGCTCAACTCCAACAAAATTGTTCATCCCCACACAAAATCTTGGAAATTAAACAACCTTATGCTGAATTATAGTTGGGTTTAGGAAGAGATTAAAGAGGAAATTGTTAATTTTCTCAAAGATAACAACAATGAAGACACAAGTTACCAAAACCTCTGGGATACAGTAAAAGCAGTCCTGAGAGGAAAATATATCGCTCTAGATGCCTACCTTCGAAAAACAGAAAGTGAACAAATCAGCACACTCACAAACCACCTTATGGAATTGGAAAAAGAAGAATAACCCTAAACCCAGCAGAAGAAAAGAAATATCCAAAATTAAGTCAAAGATTAATGAAATTGAAAACAAAAAACATTTCAAAACGTTAACATAATGAAAAGTTGGCTTTTTTGAAAAAGCAAAAAAAATAGATAAACCCTTGAGACTTACTAGAAACAGAAAAGTAAAATCTCTAGTAACCTCAATCAGGAATGATAAAGGAGAACTAACAACAGATGCCATAGAGATAAAAGAGATTATCTCTGAATACTATCAAAAACTCTATGTCCAGAAATTTGACAATATAGAGGAAATGGAACTTGGAATCACACCCCCTCCCTAGACTTAATCAAGATTAAATAGACCTTCTGAATGGACCAATTTCAAGCACTGAGATTAAAGAAACAATATAAAATATCCCCCCCCCCAATGCCCTGGTCCAGATGGCTTTACATCAGAATTCTATCAAACCTTCAAAGAAGAACTTATTCCCATACTGCAGAAATTATTCCAAAAAATTGAGGAGGAAGGAATCTTCCCCAACATGTTCTACGAAGCAAACATCACCCTGATACCAAAATCAGGGAAAGACCCAAATAAAAAGGAGAACTACAGACCAATTTTACTAATGAATATAGATGCAAAAATTCTCAATAAAATCCTAGCAAATAGATTGCAGCTTATCATTAAAAAAGTCATATATCACAATCAAGTAGGATTCATCCCAGGGACACAGGGCTGGTTTAGCATACACAAATCTATAATCGTAATTCACCATATCAACAGGAACAAAAACAAAGACCATATGATCCTCTCAATAGATGCAAAAAAAAAAAAATTCAATAACATTCAATGTCCTTTCCTCATTACAACACTGAAGAATATAGGTATTGGCAGCACATTCCTTAAACTGTGAAGCCATCTTTGACAAACCTACAGCTAATATTTTACTGAATGTAGTAAAACTGAAGCTTTTCCACTCAGAACTAGAAGAAGACAAGGCAGGACTAGAAGAAGACAAGGGTGTCCTCTGTTGCCACTACTACTCAACATAGTGCTGGAAGTTTTAGCCAGTACAATCTGGCAAGAGAAGAAAATTAAAGGCATCCAAATTGGGGCAGAGGAAGTAAAACTTCCCTCTTTGCTGATGATATGGTTTTATACTTAGAGAACCCCAAAGACTCAACCACAAGACTCCTGGAAGTCATCAAAAAATATAGTAATGTATCAGGATATAAAATCAATGTCCACAAATCAGTAGCCTACAATGGCCTTGTAATATAGTCTAAAGTCTGGTAGGCTGATGCCCTGGGATTTGTTTTTATTACTAAGAATTGTCTTGGCTACATGGGATTTTTTTCTGGTTCCATACAAAATGAATTGTTTTTTCCAAGTCTTGGATGGGTGTGGTACACATTTTGGGGGCAGGACACAATTATAAAAGGTCCTTATCTAACAAAAGCAATCAGTGTAACCTGGTTCTGTGTACCCTCAATAAATCCCCAACAATAAAAAAAAAAAATTTATGCCCAGAAATTTGACAATGTGGAAGAAATGGACCAAAACACACCATCTCCCCAGACTTAACTAGGAAGCAATAGATCTCTTGAACACAGCAATATCAAATTCTGAGATCAAAGAAACAATACAAAAGCTTTGACAAAAAAAGGCCTGGAGCAGATGGTTTCACACCAGAATTCTATCAAACCTTCAAGGATAAGCTTGTACTTATACTACAGAACCTAATCTAAAGCATTGAGAAGTAAAGAACATCACCCTGATTCCAAAACCAGGAAAAGGAGAACTCAGACCAGTTTCATTAATGAATATCGATGCAGAAATACTCAACAAAATCTTAGCCAATAGATTGCAGCTACATGTTTTTAAAAAGTATACATCATGATCAAGTAGGCTTGATCCCAGGGATGCAAGGCTGGGAACACATGCAATTCCATAAATACAATTCACTGTGTCAATAGAAGCAAAAACAAAGACCGTATGATCCATTCAATAGATGGAGAAAAAGCATTTGCTAAAATTTAGCATCCTTTTCTAACAAGAAACTTAAGAAAATAGGCATAGGAGGCACATCCACCTATAACAGACCTACAGCTAATACCATACTGAATGGAATAAAACTGAAAGTTTTTCCACTTATAACTGGAAGCAGACAAGGATGTCCACTATCACCACTACTATTCAAGATAGTTCTGAATGTTCTAGCCAATGCAGTCAGACAAGGGAAGTATGTAAATGGTACGCAAATAAGGGAAGAGGAGGTCAAACTCTTACTGTTTGCAGATGACATGATCTTACACTTACAAAACCCCAGAGACTCATCACAAGAGTCTGGAAGTGATCAAGAAATACAGTAACGTCTCAGGGTATAAAATCAATGTCCACAAATAAATACTCTTTGTATATGCCAACAACAGCCAAGTTGAGAAGCAAAGCAAGGATACAATACCCTTCACAGTAGCTTCAAAGAAAATGAATACTTAAGAATATAAGAAGTAATCAACATTGTTAAAATGTCTGTTCTACCCAAAGTAATCTACAGATTCAATGCAATCCCCATTAAAATACCAACATCATACTTTGAAGACTTGGAAAAAATAGTACCTCATTTTGTATGGTACCAGAAAATAACAGCAATTCCTAGTAATAAAGCTGGAGGCATCACTCTGCCAGACTTCAGGTTATATTGCAAGTCCATGGTGATCAGCACAAGATTGGCAGAAAAATAGAGATGATGGAATGGGATGGCTTAAGGGTTCATCATGTTCCTTAGACTAACATACAACATAAAACTCACGCATTGCTTATTCCTGGAGTTTTCCAATTAGTATTTCAGACCATAGTTTACCATAGGTAACTGAAGCCCCAGAAATCAAAACAATGGATGTAATATTGTGAAGCATATACATGTTTGGTCTTGACCTTATTTCTTGGTATACAATTTCTAAAATTCTTAGAATCTCCAGAGTGATGTCTTTTTGTGTGCTAATGATTGGTAGCTGACAGCCCTTAAGCTTCAGGTTTGGGACTGGCCACTAGAAAGGTCAAAGCAGAATTAGAGGTGAGGGGCTTCCAGTCCCTACCCCTCAATCTCCTAAAAGACAGAGAGGCTGAAGGTGAAATTGATCACTTACAGCCAGCAATTTAATCCATTGTGCCTATGTAAGTGAGGAAGTTTTCATAAAACCCCGAAAGAACTAGGTTTGAAGAGCATGAAGATAACTAAACATGTGGAGGTTCCTGGAGGATGCAGACCCTGGGTGGACCCTAGGGATCCCACCCTCCCCAGGTACTCACTACCACCACCATGTGCATCTCCTTGTCTGTATCCTTTGTAATATTCTTTCCAATAAGCTGGTAAAGGTGTTTCCGAGAGCTGCGAGCTGCTCTAGCAACTTAATTGAATCAAAAGGGGGCCTGTGGGAATCCTGATATGAAGCCAGTTGGTCAGAAGTTCTGGAGGCCCAGACTTGCCACTTCCATGGGTGGGGAGTCTTGGGGACTCAGCCCTCAACCAGTAGGGTCTGTTGCTGTCTCCAGGTAGATGGTGTCACCATTGAATTATAGGGAATCTATGTGCTGTCCACTGCAAGTTGATTCTTGCTTATTGGTGGAGGAGAACCTTCATACATTTGGTCACACAAGTCTTCTGTGTTACAGTTGGTGTTGTGGTATGAGAACAGAGGAAGAACATATTGAGGGTATTTTTTCCCACACATATAGCAGATGGGGGGCTATTGAAAGCTCTATTCTGACTGCTTCCAGTCCACTGAACCAGAAATTACGCTCTTTAAGTTTGACACTGTCCATTTAGGATAGTGATTCTGCTAATTACATCATTTCTGTCAGTCTATAGCATTCAGTTAGGGTTAGGATTATTATCATTATTGAACACAGCAGTTCACTTGTGGGTATCAAATTTTGATAAATCTTATTCTTGGATTTGATAAATACAAAAGGACAAGGAAGAGTTCCTAATGGATTAGTTGCCTAAAAATAGTTTAGGCATAGTTTCCAGGTAGGGTCCTAAAGAAATGCTTTGTAACAAAGTATCAGAGCTTTTTTTTTTTTTTTTTTTAAAGAAAGTCTAAACAGCATACACAAAAGTTTGTGTGCAATTTTTTTTTTAATGAAAATGGAATCTTGCTATGTTGCCCATGTTGAACTCCTGAGCTCCTGAAGCACTCCTCCAACCCCAAGTAGTGGGGATTATAAATCACACACCATTGTGTCCTCTTCCGCTACTAATAATTTACATTTTTCCATTGTTGACTTAAACTGTATTTTATTTTTTCTTTAGTAGAAGATGATAATGGTCGGCATTCTGAAGACTCTTTCAGCAGGTAAAATTTTATAAAATTATATTTGGAGTTTATATGGAATACATATAAACTGGAATACAGAAAAGGAAACAAGTATTTGTTGAATTTCTATTCTGGGCTACACATCATATTGTGTGCATCATCTCATATAGTCATCACAATAGCGTTGTAAGGTTATCTACCTGTGGTGTTGTATCCTACATTTTTTTTTTTTTTTTTGAGACAGAGCCTCAAGCTGTCCCCCTGGGCAGAGTGCTGTGGCATTACAGCTCACAGCAACCTCCAACTCCTGGGCTCAAGCGAGTCTCCTCCCTCCACCCCCCAAGTAGCTGGGACCACAGGCGCCCACCACAACGCCCGGCTATTTTTTTTTTTTTGGTTGCAGCCGTCATTGTTGTTTGGCGGGTCCGGGCTGGGGATTCAAACCCACCACCTTAGGTGTACGTGGCTTAGCCGGTTGAGCTATAGGCACCGAGCCTGTATCCTACTTTTTACTAATTAGGCAACTGTAGTTCAGAGAGGTTGATTAATTGGCACATAATCCCATATTTAACAAACAGCTGACCGGTAGTTTGACTGTCAGCCTATTTGACTCCCAGATTCCTTTTCTAGCCTCTCAGAATAGATTGATACAGACCTGTGCAGTCTAGAGATGAAGGTACTGGTCCAAATCAGATCAATTCAGAAAGTCAAGTTTAGTTGTGTTAACTCTCATTGTGAGTTTTCCTTAATAGTCCAAGAGTTTATCCTAATATATTTGACAGTGTCAGTGGTAACCACTACCTTGTGTTGTATCATCAAGTATTTTAGGCCAGACACCATTTAGCTTTGGCCATAGGACCATAGGTTTTGCATAAACAAGATCAGGAACTCCTGAAAGGAGTTATTTAACTCTGAGTGAAGGAAGTTTATGTATAGATAATTTTGTGTTAACTAATTTTGTGATAATTTTGTGTTAATTTGGCCATAGGACCATAGGTTTTGCATAAACAAGATCAGGAACTCCTGAAAGAAGTTATTTTACTCTGAGTGAAGGAAGTTTATGTATAGATAATTTTGTGTTAATTATATTTAGCATCTATTTAGAGGCTATTTTTAATTGATTTCTCTACTTACTGATTTCCTGGTTTGAGTTTCCCTTTTGGTTAGTATTCCTGCCTAGTTCTGTGAAGTTGTTGTGATTTTTCCTACAGCCTTCTTTTACTTCTATGACTTATCTAAAATCTTGGTGGTTTTTTTTTTACTTTCTCTCGTTTCTTTTTTTATATTATTTCTTTTTTTATTTCTTCCAGGTATTTCCATTTTTCCATTAATAGAATCAAAACCACATAGAATTTCAGGATTTTAAGGTATCTTAGAGGCTAATCAAAATACCTTCTAGTACTTCAACCTTTGTTTATAACATCCTGGTCAAGTGGTTGTTCAGATGGAGAACCTGAAACACAAAGAGATTAAAGTGACTTATTTGGATATAGTAAGTGGCAAAAATGAGATTTGAACTTGGGTTTCTTAATTCAAAGCCCAGTTCTCTTCCTTCTTTATCATCCTGTAAGTGAGTGTTTTAATAACAGAAATGGGTAGTGGATCTAGTGAACCTAATGGATAGGATAAGAAAGGAATTTACTGGGCGGTGCCTGTGGCTCAGTGGGTGGGGCGCCAGCCCTATATACTGAGGGTGGCGGGTTCAAACCCGGCCCCAGCCAAATTGCAACAACAAAAAAAATAGCCGGGCGTTGTGGCGGGCACCTGTAATCCCAGCTATTCAGGAGGCTGAGGCAGGAGAATCGCCTAAGCCGAGGAGTTAGAGGTTGCTGTGAGCTGTGTGATGCCACGGCACTCTACCAAGGGTGATGGAGTGAGACTCTGTCTCAAAAAAAAAAAAAAAAAAATGGAATTTACTGATGAACCCGATGGCAGTAGATAAGAATTTAATAAGTAAGAGAAAGGCAGGTTTGAAGAGAAACAATACTGTTTTGAATAGGGATAAGGATCAAAATATTGGAGTTTATGACAAATTTGATAAAGATAACCGTAGGAATGAAGGACATAAGATGTCAAGAGTTATCTAAAGGTGTATTAAGATGGAGGGTTCGAGGGAGTCCTGAACAGGATGCTGCTTTTTGTTTGTTTGTTTGTTTGTTTGTTTTATTAGAGAACTGACAAATTTGAAGGCTTCTGTTGAAAGGTGTTCAAAGAATGTTAGCCAGTGGGAAGAGTCTCTCTACAGAAGATAGGAATGTGGTATCATCTACTTCTACCCTAGTTTACAGAAGGTGGCTTAGAGCCCCTCAAATACTAGGGGGCTGAAGGTTGCTGAACCACACAGATCTGTGCCCCAGGGCAGGTGTCCCCTTTCCCCTGCCCCTTTTCCCAATTTTCTGATGACCTTCCCCTGTACCCTGTAGTGTAAGGCTTGGGTAGGATTGGCTGGCAAATCAGTCGTGGAGCTACAGTTGGGAAGCCGGTAACATACCTGTGCTGGGGGCAGATGGCTGAGACGCACTTAGCTTGTTTCCTCCGAATGGGAAAATAGTTCTTACTCTTGGTCATTTGAGCCCGTGTTTTCAGGAATTTGCTTTCACAGGCTGAAGATTGAAAGGTTGTAGGCTGTTATCAAGGCCTGCAGAAGAGGGATCTGCAAATGGGAGTCCACAGTGAGGAAGATATTTAGATAATACTTAGAGATACAACTACCATGACTATTTTTCCAGCATTCTCTCCCATTTGGTTGTTTTAAGTGCTCACGAAGGTTTTTAAGGATTTCCTACTTTATGTGTACCTAAATAGTAGGACTTATGTAGGGAAAATCATTGGATTTTATAATTTTGAATGTTTTATAGTCTTTTGGGGAAGAATATTTTGAATAACAAAATATGTATTTGAGAAGTCTTCCTGTACAGTTTTAGAGTAAAGCAATGGAGCCTTCTTAAGTGGTTTTTGTGCTAAAGAAACAGGATTGCCAATTTGAGTGAAATGGAGATAGACAACAGAGAAAAAACAGTGTACCTTTCAACCTTTTCTGGGGTTATTAGACTGTTTCCAATTCAAGTAACAAAAGTTATGTCAGCCATCAATCGGCTTTCCAGTTCAGCCTTCAGGACAGACAATTTATGTAGACAAATTATTCTCAGGCAGGCTCTCTTAGCATATCAGCTGCCACTATTTTGTTGTGGAACTAAGGGTGAGTCTTCATTGAATATTTCCCTGGTGAGGAAAAGTGGAGGCAGAAATAGGTAATGAAAATATTTCTTCAAATCAGAGACCATATTTTAATTATATCAGGAAACATTTAGCATGCAGCTAGCTGACTATTCCTTGGATTTTGTTTTTGTTGTTTGGAGGAAGTACCTGGATATAAACCAGCACATTCTTTTTTGTTAAAGAAATGAACTCAATTTTGGTGTGTATTTTTTTCTTTAACATATTTTCAGCCAACTGGAAGTTGATGTTCTGAGTCTTGAGTCATGGCACACTTCAGATGATGAAGACGTCTTTGGTTCTGATACCCAGGTAAAGCAGTCTCTTGTGAAATTAATTGTGCTGAATCTAGTTTTGTATAGTATTAATTCTTATGAGTTAGCAGGGTTAGGGATTGAAAAATACTTTGAGGGAGTAGGGAACTGAAAATAATGGACTGGAAAATACACAGTGACAGGAACATTATGTTAGCAAAAGCTTTTGCACAATATGGGAAATACAAAATTTGGTCAAGGTTTATTTAGAAAAGTATTTCTGCTGGGACTTTTAAATCCTACTAATGTGACTTTTATAATACATCTAAATAAATGCTTGATGGATGCAATTGCTTATTATAGTAGTCATGGAATTTCTCAGGGCTTTTTAGGTCCCCAAATATACAGCACATAGCATATAATTTCTTTGTTCCTCTTGGACACTAGTTTATATCATACAGCTTTTAGAAGAGCCTTTTCTCTATTTCTATTCTTGGTTCTGTAATTAAACTAAAACAATATTAGAAATTGTGGAAATTTAGCTAGGCATGGTGACACATACCTGTAGCCCCAGCTACTTGGGAGAGGAGACTAAGAAGGTGATTGCTTGAGCCCAGAATTTCAAGACCAGGCTCGGCAGCATAGTGAGACTCCATCTCAATAAAAGCAATAACAACAATTATGGACATTTAGGAATTTAAACAAAGGCATTCCTATGTGTTTTCTAAGTCAATCCATTAGGAGTATATTTTAAACTCTTCATCTAATTGAAGAACACATATTTTGCCTCAAATAACTATTTTTAGAAGCAGAGACTAGATGAGAAGATTTTAATTTCAGAAGTATTTGCATTGTAGTTTTTAAAAATACTGAGTCCTTGTATCATATTCTTATACTTCAAATTTTAGAAATTTTTATACTTAGTCATTTAAATCATCATTTTGAAGTTCCTGCACTGCTATGAGCTACTAAAGGTTAAGAAATACAGTTGTGCATATCCTGGAGTAACTAGCATAAAGTCTTGCATGCAAGAAGTATGTTAATTTTTTTTAATGTGAACAAATAAACAGGCAATGAATTTCTATGTAACAATGTTTTAAGCAATATATAATATCTTTAATAATTAAATATATTCAAATTCAAAATGTGGCTTAAATTTATATTCCCCTTTAATGCTTATGACATAGGAGTTCAGGCAAGTTATGTGAAAAATATGTCTTAAATAAGAAAGAAATAAATTATAAAGATGTCTGCAGGAAGGAGGGTTACAGTATATTTTATAGTATCTTCCAACTGGAAGTTTAGATCAGGATTTTAGATAAAACTTCTTAAACTCTTTTTAGCTCCAACCCCACATTCTATTAAATCTATTTTTTTCAAGCTATACATTGCTCTTTCAAATCCTGATTACCAGCTCTTTCTCTAAGTGAGAAGTTGATGCAATGTTCCCCCCTCCCCATTTTTCTCTCTCCATAGTATTAATGTTATAGCTTTCAGGTAGTGGTAGGGAGATGACCATGTTTAACTAATTGAACATTTTATTTTATAGTAATAAAATTGAACTCTTTATTACAGGAGAATTAATTTTGGAATAAATACTAATCAGTGTCAGGGATATTTTCTGAACAAAAGTCTCTATTCTATATATTATTTCTCCATGTACCTTATTGTATTGAACATTTTTCCTTTTCTTCCTTGGGTTAAAATCATACTTGATTGGCCAAGTCTCTCTTTTTTTGTTTGTTTCTCCCTCCCTTTTTCTCTACCTTTTAAAAATGACTTATCTCAGCTTGCTTTTTTTTTTTTTTTTTGCAGAACACATTTCTTCAGTATCTGTTCTTTCAGTCCACCTCAGTCTCCATTGTCAGCATATCTTTACTAGTTAGGGATTTCTCTTTAATACCTATCTGTCGTGTTCACTCTTAAGTCATTATCCCACAAAGTTTATTCTTGGTTTTCTTTTGGAAGGAGCTGAATTTATGCAATCATTTGTATTTAGATTTTTTATTTTTATTTTTTTGCAGTTTTTGGCCAGGGCTGGGTTTGAACCCACCACCTCTGGCATATGGGGCCGGTGCCCTACTCCTTTGAGCCACAGGCGCCACCCTGTATTTAGACTTTTAACAAACAGAATAGAACAAACTTGCTCTGTTTGCAATGTCAAGCCATTTAAAGAAGGTACTGCTTAGAACTAAACTCTTGCATGTTCTTCCATATTATTCCTGCAAATATAAGTTTGGACAATTAAGTTTGTAAAATCATTCTAGAAAAAGTGCGGCAAGCTCATTGCTAAATATCACTGTCACCTTTCTAGGATGAGTTCATGAACTTAATTTTCAGATTGTGTACTACAACAACCCTAATGGCCATTCCAGAGAAGGAGTTCTAAAATTGTTTCAAAGGGTGGAGTAGGTGCTGGCGTCAGTGCATAGCTTCCCAAGGGGGTGCTTCAAACGTGACCATAGTGATATTCAGCAAAGTGGTATTTATCACTTTTTCTAGGATGAGTTCACAAACTTAATTTTCTGATTCATATAAATCATGGAAACACATTTTAAAATATAAACACACAATTTAAATTTCTTCATGTTAGCTTTTTCAGTAATACTCTTAATTACAAGAAATGCATTTTTATTCTGTGTTATAATTTGGTTGAGAAAATAATCTAAGGGATATCATAGTATTTGTATAATAATCAACTGGGTTGAATTGAATAACATTTTTAGTGTATCTGCATTTTCCTCATCCCATGAGAAAATGTAGGTTAATAAATGGCAGAATTGAGTGACTACAAAACCTATGCTCTTTGTGTTATATCACATAGTAATGGTGACTATTATAATTATTTTATCTCTTTGACATTTGTTATTCTTAACTGTAATTTTTTTTCTAGGATGTCCCAAAATTAAACTTAAAAGAGCTATATGATGCTTTTCTGAAATCCAGGAAAAATTGTAAGCTATTTAAAGATTGCCTATTCATATATTATTCATTGAACCTTGTTTGAGGACAGGAATTCTGATAGTTAAAATGAAGATGTGATTGAAAGCCTTCCTACAACATCAGGCAAAGTCCAGGGCTTTTGTCATCCTGCCTTTCCATCACCTGACCCTCTTCTGAAACCTTCCCTCCAGTCTTTAGTGAACCCTGGTCTTGGAAAGGTAAGTTCTTTTATTTTTTCCAAAAACATTGGAAAAAAAGTTTTTTCCCATTGCTTTTTTCATATACTTCTCCCCGCCCCCAGTTCAAAATGATGACAAGGATTGCAGAAAGAAATGGAAGTCCTCAAGATCATAATAGAAAACAAGTATAATCATATGAGAGAGATATAGACAGAACTGAGATTCATAGAAGTTGGTGGGAGCAAACAATTCTTAGGTTTGCCATTATGGAAGAAAAGAATTTGAAAGCAACCCAAAGGACAGCTCAAAAAATAAGGAGATGAGGGTGATGAAGGAGAACAATTCGCTGAAGAAGGGCAAGATAAAGATAGAGATTGAATAAGAGAGTGAAGAAGAGAGGCATAATTATAAAAATGTAATGGAAATAACGAGGTCAAATATGAGCAGGAACTTAATTATATAATGTGATAGGGTAGAAATTATATTTAAAATGAAAATTAAGAAACGATAATGAGGTAATGAAAAAAATGTTCAAATTCTTCTGAATGACTCAGCTGATTTTAATGAAGAACTGAAAGAAAATTTAAGGGTGACTGTAATACATGTAAAAACAGCTAGAAGAGAAAAATTCAAATGCTTCTATAAGCATAAATATTTCAGGTGATAGATATCCCAATTATTCTGATTTGGTTATTCAAATGCATCAAATTATTACATTACCCAAAATATGTACATCTATAATATATCAATTAAAAAAAGGAAAGAAAATTCTCACTTCTTTAAAATGTAGCAAAATGTTGTAGTATATTATTTAAGCTAGTAAAATCTGTGTTCCTCAGTAATGCAGAGTCAAATCTGTTTTAGGGCTTATCAGGTTTACAATGAATTGGTGTTTTTTACTCTTTTCTTTGTTTAAGGCCTTTTACTTAGTGTATGGTATATTTTTAACTTAACTAATTTATCCCACTGTTTGATATAATCTTGGTAGCCATTTTAGATCTTTTTGAGAATAATGAGAGAAAATAGAAACATTTTATTTAATCTTTTCATTAAAATGAAAATATCTGTTTTTATAAAGGAGATTCTTAGTCTGTATCCATTGAATGAAAAAATAAATTATAAGTTGCAGCCCTCATAAAGAAATAAATATGGAGGAGGGGGGAATGGGTGGAGGGAGGGGGATTCGAGGGATCACTTCTGTGGTTTATCTTATAAGGGTACAAGTGAATCTTTCTATGAGTAGAATATGAACATTTTAACACAATAACTAAGAAAATGACATGAAGGCTATGTTAACCAGTTTGATGGAAGTGTTTCGGATTGTGTGTGAAAACACCACACTGTACCCCAGAAGTGCATTAATGTACACAGTTACCATTCAATAAAAAGAAAGAAAGAAAGAAAGAAATACAAAAATACAAAAATTATTTATTTCTAGAGATATTCTGATTTTTCCTGCGCTAATAATATCCGAATGTAATTGACACACATATGCATACATCTAAAAATGCTGTCAAAATTTATGATTTCTTTCTCAAACCTATTATCATTGTATCATAGGATTGCCAACAGAGTATACAGAACTAGAACTGTCTCTGGAAAATAATTTTTTACTCTTATAAACATTTCCATCAATGGGGACAGTTTGCACTATCCTCAGAAATCTTTATTCATAGTATTCATAGTTGTTAAATGCTGGACATAAATTTTTTTATCTCTAAAACTCAGAAATCTTGACTTGATTTTTTAGTTCCTTTCTTCTCTCCTAATGTGAGCATTTAGTCCTGCTTGTCAACCATAGGTATATTTGAAGATTTTTAAATCTTCAGCTTTAGATGACCATAGCTTCATTATTTTTTAATTTTATTTTAATTTTTGCTTTTTTTTTTTTATAAAAGATCCTTTCTCTAATTTTTAACTCACATTTTGTATGGCATAAATAGGAGCTATTAGTATGTTGTTTATAGAGGAGTAAGAAAATCATGTGAACTTAGATAAGGTTTTACAATTTTTTCTATATCATAGTAGTCCTTAAAAATGCTTCATAATTCTGTAGCTACATAGGCATTTCTGATCTACCACTTAATACTTTTAAAGTGAATTTTCCTCATTTTTTTTTTTAAGAGACAGGGTCTTACTCTGTCACCCAGGCTGGAATCCAGTGACAAGAGCCAAGCTTACTCTGTATCCTTGAATTCCTGGGCTCAAGCAATCCTCTGGAGTAGCTAGGGCCACAGGAGCAGATTACAATGCCTGGCTAAGTTTTAAAATTTGGGGAGAGACAGATCTTGATATGTTGCTCAGGCTCTTGAACTCCTGGCCTTAAGTGACCTTCCCTCCTCAGTCGTCCAAGCACTGGGATTATAGGCGTGAGCTACTGTGCCCAAACATAAGATGAATTTTTAAAAAGCAGTCTTATATTGATGTTCAGAATTAAGTCTTTTCATTAAATTCAAAAAATATAATATTCCAGAAATAAATACTTGGATCTATTAATAAAAGTATGACTTATATCCTTGAAACAAGTGTTGAAGCTCATAATTGAAAAATTGAATCCCATGGTGTCCTTTCCCTCTTTCTTTTCATTAACAAAATTTTGGAGTTCTATGTAAGTTTGTATTATTCAGTTCTAACAGCTCATTATGTTTTATAAATATTTATTTTCTTTAACCTCTTATGCTTTTCCTGAATAAGGTCATCTACATATACTCCAGGTACATTTATCCAGATCAGGCTTTTATTATTTTTTATGCCTCAAATTTCATATGCCACAAACTGAAGACATTGTCCTTGACCATTTCTTGACTCCTGACTCTGTAATGTACTCTGTCATCTGGTTTCCGCACCCTAATAAATAACATTATGTAAACAGCACTGAAACTTTGAAGAAGGAAGCATCCTACATTCACTCTAGCCCTCGCTCAAATCACCTATTCAGACACTCACCAAGTTCAGTATTTTTTACCTGCTTAACATTTTTCATAACTTGTTATTGTAACTCACTCTTTGACCTATGATTTTGAAATACTTTTTTCTCCCCCCACCATGTTAATCTATGTTGACATTGCTTCCAGGATGACTCTTCTTAAATACATTCAAGGTGATCTAACTCATCTTAGTAAGTGGATCATACTACATGAAGAGACCTACTACATGAAGAGACCATAATTCTCCATTATCTCTCTCTGTTCATTCCCTCTAACCCTGTTCCAGTCTTACTGCGTACTTTGATACCCCTCATCTGTCATACTATTTCGTGCCTCATGCTTTCGCTCACACTGCCCTGTCTAGAAACCCTTCATACCCTCACTCAGTCTACACTTGATCTGTCTTTCAAATTATGGCCCTGTCTTCACAGCATTTCCTGACCTGAGCTTCCCAGGTAGAACTGACTGTTCTCTTTATTCACTTCAGTTGCAGAACTAGTGAATGATATTTTTCTGTTCTTATTTCTTTTCCTGTGTTTCTACTGCCAGGTGAATATAGGGCAGAATCTGTCTTGTATTTCTGTTTTCTTTTTCTGTCAGGATAGTGCTTATGATTTGACAGACACAGTAAATATTTGTTTTCTTACTGACTGAGCAAGCAAACAAATATGATGTTTACGGAAGTTTTGTTTTTTCTTTTTTTTTTAATAGGAAGGAGGAGAAAAGCCAGCAACTAGAAAAAAAGAAACTGGTATTGGTATTATTGAAAGTGCTCCTTGTGGCTCAGTGACTGTAGCTCAAGAGGCTAAGGCACCAGCCATATACACCAGAGGTAGCTGATCTAAATCCAGCCCAGGCCTGCCAAACAACAATGACAACTACAATCAAAAAATTGCTGGGCGTTGTGCACTCTACCCAGGATGACAGCCTGAGGCTCTGTCTCAAAAAAAAAAAGAAAGTGCTCCTTGAGAGCAAATAATGATAATTTTATTTATGTGCAAAAAATAATAGATGTCTTAAGTTAGTTAATATATCTAAAAATATTTCTATGTTAAAATTCTATTATAAAAAATCAATTCATGTATGTAGACCCAAATATGAAATCTATTTATTGTAAATATTTCTCTTTTGCTGTCTTTCTATATACTACTTACCTCTTCCTGAAACTTCTTCAACCCTATGAAAACTCTTTTGCTATTAATTTTATTTCATTAAAATACTCATGAATGGAGATAGACATGTATATCTATTTAAAATTCACAATAATAAATGTTATTATGAATGTGTTTATGAGTAACCTTTTATAGATAGGTCAAGACAACAGGAAGATATAAAATCACCTTGGGATTTTGAGGTAATGTCTATTGCTATTATTTTAAAATGTATGCATTGAGTGATATTAAATCATAAAGAGGGATACTTTGGGATTTTTTTTTCATCTGCATATACCTATAAAGAATAATTTTCTTACTTTTTCAGCCCATAATTAATAAGGTAAATATGTGCTAAGGTATACTGCTGTTACATAGCAAATTCTTCAAATTTGGAGGATTCATTTAAGAAGCCAGTGGAGTACAGTGTAAAATAATGAGGCTTAAAAGTGATAAGGAATTGGTTTGGGTTCTAAAGTTAAGTTTTTCTAAAGAATTATTCCAGGTCAGCCTATAGCCAAACATGCAATTCTGTGGTGTACACATTTATGGATGTGTAAAAGTCCTAATAATATTCAGAAAAAAATGGTATTTACAGTATTAAACTTGCAAAGATAATATTTATGACTTGAAAGAACTAATCTATTTGGATTGTCCCATATAGATCTACCAGAAAGGTTTCAGAAGAAGGAAAAGCATGGGGAATAGGGAATCCACAGGGCTATCCTAACAGTAATTTAGTTTAGCAGTGTTTTAGTAAGTAGAAATCATTTTCAAAAATACAACATGTTGAGTTACCTCTGTGGCAGTCATGCTTGTAGTAACAGAAGGGTAACATGAGGAGGATAGAGTCTAAAGGACAAGTATGGAATGAGAGGGAAGGGCCTGACCTCTTCTATAGAAGAAGCTGCTGCATAGTGGTATGAACACCTAGTGGAAGTCAAAAGGCATGTTAGTATTCTGGTTCTGTCACTTCTTAGAGTTATAAAATCTTGGGGGAAATGATTAAACCTATTCATATAGGTTTTTATAAATGATCTTATTTATAAAAACGGTATTACTATCTACCTCTTAGGTGTGATGAGAAAATGTGGTAAGAAATGTGGAATCATTTTGTAAGCTGGAAAGTGTATGTGCACATTCAGGACAAAATTATCACAGTGGTATTCAGGGACTTAATAAATATGGAGGGTCCTTTTTGTAAACCTGAAGGCAGAAGTGTCCAGAATGGGGAAGTTAGAATGGGAAAGTGGATTTTTAATGTAGGGGTACGTTAAGTTTCAGCAGACTGTTAGTGGAGATGTTCTATATGAATATAGTGATGTGCTATGGGATATAGTGATTTTGAGACCTTCTCAATGAGATTTTAAATGTTTCGACCTTGAATAAATGTCTATGTGCTAGAGCTAGACTCTTACGCACTGAATGTACAAGATGAAAGCTTACGCTATAACAGTAGGAGCAGAAAAACAAGTAAACAGCAAACACCTATAAGTCACCCTAAGTGCTTCATGAAAAGAGAACAGAAAACGTTTCATTAGGGAGTACTAAGTTTGTAGTTTGGATGGCAATGGGAGTAGAATTCTGTAGTCTATCTGAGGGTAACATTTAAGCTGCCAACTAAAGGATGAGAAGGAGCCAGCCATGTGAAAGTGTGGTAGGTGGACATTCTGGAGAGAGAGAACAATGGATCACTTCTGTTCATCACTTTACTCTCAACATCTTAGAATGACCAGGAAGCTGGAAATGGCATAGACATCATCACTATCATTTTTATTATTATAACATGTTGAAAAGAAAATGTGGCAATAAGTGCCTGGCACATTTTTTACTGCTTCATAAATATAGGTACTTATTCTTCTGTTTGTATTAAGGGTTGATATACTTTTTAGAAATTATTTTTTAATTGGGAAAGAGTTACATACTTTATTTAATGTTTGCTTGCTTTTAGACAATATGTGAAGTTTTTCTTACTACTCTGTCATTTTATTTAACCATTTTTCCAATCAATAAAAGTTTTATCAAAAAGTATTTACATATTTTTCAAGCCCATGTTTAGCTAAATGAGGAAGCTCCTACAGTGTTCTGTTGATCCTTAATAAGACATACTCTAAAGTGTCTCATCGGCTCGGCACCTATGGCTCAAGTAGCTAAGGCACTAGCCACACATACCTAGGGTGGCGGGTTCAAATCCAGCCCGGGCCCGCCAAACAACAATGACGGCTGCAACCAAAAAATAGCCAGGTGTTGTGGCGGGCACCTGTGGTACCAGCTACTTGGGAGGCTGAGGCAGGAGACTCGCTTGAGCCCAGGAGTTGGAGGTTGCTGTGAGCTGTGATGCCACGGCACTCTACCCAGGGGGACAGCTTGAGGCTCTGTCTCAAAAAAAAAAAAAAAAAGTGTCTCATCATGTCAAGTATCTTAATAAGAAAACACCTCTGTATTTAGAAACATTTTAAATGTTTAATGCTGTAAGTATCATAGCAAGTGTATTCTATATGTTTTATAAAACTGCTCTCTTATTCTGGTGAGAAATGTAGAGTTAGGTATGTTGAAGTTAGATCTTTGTTGTAATATACACATATTAATATTCTGTGTGTTTCCTTTGGCATTCCATGCTTTGTTTATAGCATCAATAGCCATGTACAGATAAAAGATAACTTGATCTAGATAGCATATATGGGAATTTTTTTGTTTTGGTTATAAATATTTCTTTTATTTTTAAGTCTAATTTCTTTTAAAATAGGATTTTTGGGTTTTATTTCAGAAAATGATAAGAAAATCTTGACGCAACTCAATTTTTAATTGAACTCATTATTGATACTAACTTGAACAGAGTGTCTCCAAATATTTTCCACAGACATCTGTTGTTCATTTATCTGGGGCTTCAGATCAAGAAGAGAAAAATACTGTAAATGGACAAGTAGAAGGTAAGAACTGCATTTAATTTTTAGGAAAATTCATTTCATAGAATGTTTCTTTAAAAACATGAGCACTGATACATTCTGATAGCCAAAGAAAATCACCTATGAAATAATGCCCAGTGAGACAAAAGAGAGTGAAATGGTGATCAGTTGTGTATCTTACCAAGTGTCAGCAACAGTGAACCACTGAAGGAGCTGAAGTATAAAGTATGCGTTCTAGGTCAAGAAACTCTTAAGACCTGGGGAAGGTGAGGAAATAGAAAGAAGAAAGGAGTTTGAAAAGGAATGAAGAATGAGGAAGGCAGAGAGTACAGGGAATACATGAAGGGACAAGAAGCAGGTGTATATAATGGAGGGTGTCAAGTAAAATAATTCTTTACAAAAATGAGGAACAGGGTGTTAGAAAAGTGGGAAGACTATAACATGAGCTTCCAGTGCTAAAACATGTCAGAGAAATAGAGCAGAATTTCCCCATCTTCCTGTGTCCTTTCCTGTTTGGAAGGCATTAAACACTCAGGCACTAGATCCTATAGAACTGTGTTTTCTTTACCACAGAGGAATATAAGTACATGTGGTCAGTCATACATGTGTAGAATTTAAGTTATGCAGAATTTTTTGACTTAAATAGGATAATCTCATATAGACCAAAGTAAGGGAACTGGAAAGGAGAAAGTAGGGTTTATTATGAAGAGATGGAGGAAGCTATAGCCTAATAAAAAGTCCATTCAAATTTTATGATTTGGAATGCAGTTTCAGTTTGGGGGATGTCATAGGGAAGAATTCTAGGCTAGATTCCAGGAGGGTTGGTTCAGGTAAAGGAGTGTGGAAGCAAACTCAGTATATATACTAACAGAGCTTCTCAAATGTTAATAAATGAGTCTGATTCAGCAGGTCTAGGATTCTGCATTCCTAATAAGTTCTCAGGTACTGCCAGTGCTGCTGGTCCTTGGAATAACAAGGGAACAGACTTCCTTGCAGAGATATCTGGCAGAAGGATATCCTGATTATAGCCATCAGGATTATAATTTATGGGGAAAGCAAAAAGAGAAAAAAATAGGAATTGTAAATATAAAATACTATTGCAAAATAAAGCAGAAAAAAGTGATGTGAATAATCCATCAAAAGAACTTAGAAGGGGGAGAATGAAGACCACAGATGCAGAGACAACTGTTGCAAAGGAAGAGGGACTGTGATGGGGGGAACAAGCATGGAAAGGAAGATGTTAGCTGGGTAATGTTGAAGTTAATGATGAGGAAACTTGAGAGAACTCACTTCAGATGGCATCAGTGCGTTTGCACTCACATAGGAGATTAGATTACTGCTGTTCCCAAGATGACTGGAAACAGAAAGGAGTGCTAGGATTAAGGCAGCTAACCACAGGGCTTCATGTCTCCTCTTCATAACTCTCAGGTATCAAATACATGTTGCATTGATGTTAATCAGAAAAGAGAATGTAGTCCCAGCTACTTGAAAGGCTAAGGCAAAAGGATTGCTCAAGTCCAAGAGTTTGAGGTTGCTGTGAACTATGGTGCCATGGCACTATATCCAGGGTGACAGAGTGAGACTCTGTCTCAAAAACAACAACAACAACAAAAACCGATAGCAAGCATTGTATTTATTTAAATCTTAACTACATCAAGCACAGTTGTTCTGGGGACTCATTTAAATATATCTTTGTTTAATTTCTGTTTAGAGGATCTTTCCAGCTTGGTAAGAAGAGTGTTAAAGTCCCCAGTTATCATGGTGTTATAGAATATCATATTGTTCAGACTAAATAAGGTCTGTTTCAAGAATCTGGGAGCATCTAAATTGGGTGCATAAATATTTAGAATTGAAATGTCTTCTTGTTGTATTTTTCCCTTTGCCAATATGAAGTGACCATCATTGTCTTTTTTGACTTTAGTTGCTTTAAATCCACATGTATCTGAAAATAAGATCACAACCCCTCTTTTGTTCTGAATTCTGTTTGCCTGAAAAATTGTCTTCCAATCCTTAACTCTGAGTTTTAATTTGTCTTTTGGTGCAAGGTGTATTTCCTACAGACAGCAAATAGATGGCTTGTGTTTTTTAATCCAGTCAGTGAATCTACGCCTCTTCAGTGGGGATTTCAAGCCTTTGACATTTATTGAGATAATCAATAAGTATGGTAGCATTCTATTCATCTTATTTTGTGAAAGTCCATTGCTTAGTTTTGTCTTTTGCATCATTGTGGAAGCTAGGTTCTGTCCTTTAATTTCTGGGTGTTTACTTTGCTGATGGTTCATTGTGATGGCCAGTGTGCAGAACATGTTGAGGTATTTCCTGTAGAGCTGGTCTTATTGTGGCAAATTTCCTCAGTGTTTGCATATCAGTAAAAGATTTGATTTCTCTGTCAATTTTAAAGCTTAGCCTAGCAGGATATAGAATTCTGGGCTGGAAATTGTTCTGTTTAAGTAGATTAAAGGTAGATGACATCATCTTCTGGCTTGAAAAGTTTCATTAGAGGAGTCCATGGATGGATAGATCCAAACCCTGATGGATTTTCCCTGTAGGTCAATTGGTGCTTACTCCCAGCAGCTTGCAAAATCTTTTCTTTTGTCTTGACTTTGTATAGGTTCATCACAATGTGTCTTGGAGAAGCTCTATTTGAGTTGAGGTGACCAGGGGTCTGATATCCCTCTGAAAGGAATGTGTCAGAATCTTTGGTGATACTTGGGAAATTTTCATTTATAATATTCTCTAGAATGACTTCCATTCCTCTGGGGCATTCTTCTTCCCCCTTCTGGGATACCTAGAGCTTATATGTTTGAACGCTTCATAAAGTCCCACAATTCTGTCAATGAATGTTCTGCTTTCTGTCTCTTCTTTTCTGCCTCTTTAATTATCTGAGTTATCTCAAGAGTTTTGTCCTCTACCTCTGAGATTCTTTCTTCTGCATGATCTAATCTGTTGTTGATACTTTCTATTGCATCTTTAAGTTCCCCAATTGACTATTTCAGTTCCTTCAGCTATACTATATCCTTTTTATATTCTTCATATCGTTCATCTCTTATTTGATTCTGTTTTTGGATTTCCTTTTAGTTATTTTCCACTTCCTCAGCAATTTCCTTCATTGTTTTCATCATTGTATTTTAAATTTCCCTTCTGTCATTTCTAACATTTTTTTATAGGTGGAATCCTCTGAAGTAGCTACCTCATGGTCCCTTGAGGGGTTGCTCTGGACTGGTTTTTCTTGTTACCAGGATTTTTCTACTGATTCTTCCTCATGAGTGTATTCTTTCATCTGTTTCCTATCTTAATTTTTCTTTCACTTCCTCTTGCTCTTTAATTTACTATGCCATCAGCCTATGGTTTTGATGAGTTCTTTGGTATGGGACCAGAAGGATGAGAATATTGAAGAGCAAGAAGGCAAAGAGATTTTAAAAAGAAATAAAAAAGAGAAAGGAGAGGAGTGAGTAAAAGGGAATATTGACAAAGAGAGGCACTGAAAGAAGCAGACAGGAGTCATATAGGTATATAGTAGGGTACTTCGACCCAACCTTAAAAAACCCCAACCTCTGGGAGTGCTAGGTTGGGTGGTTTCCTTGGGGTCAGCAGCTCTTTGCCAGCCTGTGCAGACACAGTACCCCACCTCCACCAAGTAGAGAGGAAAGATAAAAATACTATAAATTAAACTGAAACAAACAAAAAGCCTTATGGGATAAAATTGGGGGGGGGGAGGAATCCAAATAATAGGGGCAGAAACACTAGCAAAAATGAAGTTCTAATTGTTAAAGAAGGAAACAATGGAAGATTGTATTTAAACTAGAAAAATAAAAAAAGAAAAGAGAAAAAAAGAAAGAAAAAAATAATCTAGAGGATAAATGCTGAAATTAAGAAAAAAAAAAAAACAAAACCCCAAACCAAAAACCAAAACAGTATATATATATCTTGCTGAATGCTGTCCAGGCGACAGGTGATCTTCTGAGGTATGAGATGTTAATCACAATGCTATTACAGTTGTATGAGATGGAGACTGGAGGCCTCTGCTGATTTCTAAGACCCCCTAAGGCTTGAGAACCCAAATGTCTCCTCAACCCGCTTCAAAGACACTTCAAACTATGAACCTTGGCTAAGTAGAAGCTTTCCAAGGAAATTACTTATTGCTGGGATCTATCCTGATGGGGCTGCCCACTTATCCAGTGTGCCAAAACTAGTTTCACTCTATGCCCCTGAGGGCCAAGGCTATAATCTTCCAAACACTTAGATCTCCATTCTTCCCCAGAGTATCAGCCCCTGCCTTTAGGCTGCTCAGTCACTAGATTACTCACCCAACATCTCCTGGCACATCCCCTCGCTGCAACCCTTAGAGTGGAGCCCGCAGCGGCACCTCCCCAACAGTGGCTGTGCAGTGGCCCACAGCTGAACAATATTAGCTCCTTTCCAGCTCAGTGGTTCAGTCCAGGACCCCAGATAATGCCCAAAGTCATCCAGACTCTCATCCAAAATCTCCCAAGGCAGTTCAATCCAGTGCCCAAGTCCAAAAAAAAACCCAAAACAGCCTACAGGTAAGGCCTTTCCTACTTGCAGTCTTGCTGTTGCTATAGTTATAGCTGTGGGAGGCCTCCATAGAACAAATACACCTACCATTTGCCAGCTCTCCACTGCCTCTGTCCTTCTCGTGGGGTCCAGAAGTCTCTCGCTGACTCCCTGTGTCCTCACAGGGATGTTTCTGGGCAGATACCACTAGCCAGAGATGTCTAGAGTTTTCTTTCCCCAATCTCACCATGCCTGGTTGCACAAAAGCTATTACTTGGTTGCCATCTTGATTGGCTGTTCTTTTTATTATTATTATTAAATGATAGCTGTGTACATTAATGCAATCATGGGGTACAGTGTAGTGTTTTCACATACAATTTGAAATATTTTCATCCAACTGGTCAACATAGACTTTATGACATTTACTTAGTTATTGTGTTAAGACATTTATACTCTACTTTAAGAAAGATTCACTTGCACCCTTGTAAGACAAACCATAGAGGTGATCTTTCCAATCACCCTCCCTCCACCCATCCGCCCTTCTCCCCTCTCCCTCCATATTCTTGGGCTATAATTAGGTTATAGCTTTCATATGAGAACTATAAATTAGTTTCATAATAAGGATGTGTACATTGGATACTTTTTCTTCCATTCTTGTGATACTTTGATAAGAAGAACATTTTCCAGTTCCATCCATGTAAGCATGAAGGAGGTAAAGTCTCCATCTTTCTTTATGGCTGCATAGTATTCCATGGTGTACATATACCACAGTTTGTTGATCCATTCATGGATCGATGGACACTTGGGCTTCTTCCATGACCTGGCAATTATGAATTGGGCTGCAATAAACATTCTGATACAAATATCTTTATTGTA
>NW_003852638.1:232134-240734 GCF_000181295.1 Otolemur garnettii | reverse complement strand
CCACTTGGTCATGGTGTATAATTTGTTTGATGTGTTGCTGGATTCTGTTCATTAGGATCTTGTTGAACATTTTCACATCAGTATTCATTAGTGATATTGGTCTATAATTTTCTTTTCTTGTTGGGTCTTTTCCTGGTTTGGGAATCAAGATGATGTTTGCTTCATAGAATGTGTTGAGTAGTATTCCCTCTTTTTCAGTATTTTGGAAAACGTTGAATAATAGAGGTACTAGTTCCTCTTTAAAGATTTGGTAGAATTCTGATGTGAAGCCATCTGGTCCCAGGGTTTTCTTTTTGGGGAGATTTTGTACAGCTGATGCTATTTCAGAACTTGACATAGGCCTGTTCAACATTTCCACTTCATTCTGGCTAAGTTTTGGGAGGTGGTGTGCTTCCAAGTATTGGTAGGTTTCTTTCAGATTTTCATATTTCTGGGAATAAAGTTTCTTATAATATTCATTGAGGATTTTTTAATTTCTAGGGGGTCTGATGTTATTTCATCTTTACCATTTCTGATTGATGAGATTAGAGATTTTACTCTTTTTTTCTTGATTAGGTTGGCCAAAGTTTTTTCTATTTTATTAACCTTTTCAAAAAACCAAGTTTTTGATTTATTGATCTGTTCTATAATCTTTTTGTTTTCTATTTCATTTAATTCTGCTCTAATTTGGTTATTTCTTTTCTTCTGCTGGGTTTGGGATTGGACTGTTCTTCCTTTTCCAGTTGCTTGAGATGTCCCATTAAGTTATTAACCTCCTCTCTTTCTGTTCTCTTGAGGAAGGCTTGGCTTGCAGAGCTATAAATTTCCCTCTTAGAACTGCCTTTGCAGTATCCCAAAGGTTCTGACAACTCGTGTCTTCATTATTGTTTTGTTCTATAAATTTGGTAATTTCCTTCTTGATCTCGTCTCTGACCCATCTATCATTCAGCATAAGGTTATTTAGCTTCCATGTTTTTGTATGAGACTGCAGATTCCCGTTGTTACTGAGTTCAACTTTTATTCCATGATGGGCTGAGAAGATGCATGGAATAATTTCTATTCTTCTAAATTTACTGAAGTTAGACTTATGGCCTAGGATATGATTGATTTTGGAGTATGTTCCATGGACTGAAGAGTAAAATGTGTGTTCGGTTTTGTTAGGAAGAAATGTTCTATAGATGTCTGTTAGGCCCAAAAGATGAATAGTTAAATTTAAATCTAAAATTTCCTTGCTAAGCTTCTTATTGGAGGATCAATCCGACACTGCCAAAGGAGTATTAAAATCTCCGACTATGATAGAGCTGGGAGAGATCAAGTTGTTCATGCCTGTTAGAGTATCTCTTATAAATTGAGTTGCATTCTGGTTGGGTACATAGATATTGATAATTGAGATCTCATCATATTGGGTATTACCCTTAACAAATATAAAATGGCCATCCTTATCTTTGCTTATTTTTGTCGGTTTAAACCCTAACGTATCTGTGAATAAAATTGCAACACCTGCTTTTTACTGGTTTCCATTTTCTTGGAATATAGATGACCATCCCTTCACCCTGAGTCTGTATTTATCTTTTAAAGTAATATGTGTTTCTTGGACACAACAGATATCTGGTCTGAGTTTCTGTATCCACTCAGCCAATCTGTGCCTTTTTAAAGGGCAGTTTAGGCCATTCACATTGATTGAAATTATTGATAGGCCTGGTGAAATATTGGTCCTTGAGTTGCTTGAAAGTCCAGTACAGATTTTTAATCCTTTTGCCACTGTGGAAGTTGGAATTTGATCAAAAGTTTCTAGATGAGTTTACTCTTGTAGTGGGGGATTACACTGGTCATTATGGAGGATAGGTTTGAGAATTTCCTGGAGAGCTGGTTTAGTTATGGTAAATTTCTTCAACATGTGGATGTCATTTAAGTATTTCATTTCTCCATCATAGATGAAACTCAGTTTAGCTGGATACAGGATCCTGGGTTGGAAGTTGTTTTGTTTTAGGAGATTAAAAGTTGCTGACCATCCTCTTCTAGCCTGAAAGATTTCAGCAGGAAGATCTGCAGTCAGGTTATGTAGGTTATGGTTTTCTTGCATCTAACTGCTTTCAGAATTTTCACTTTCATATTAACTTTAGTGAAGTTAATTATGAAGTGCCTGGGGGATGTCTTGTTCAGGTTGAGTTGTGCTGGGGTTCTGAAACTATCTGCTTTCTGAATTTCAGAATCTCTTGGCATGCCTGGAAAGTTCTCTTTCAAAATTTCATGAAGAAGAGCTTCTGTGTTTTGTGAGGCAGCTTCATCGCTTTCAGGGATTCCTATAAGGCAAATATTAGTTTTCTTTGAATTATCCCAGAGCTCTCTGAGAGAAAGATCCATTTTTGCTTTCCATTTCTTTTCATCTTTTTGTTCTTGGGCTTGTTCAAAAGCTTTGTCTTCAATGTCAGAGATCCTTTCTTCAACCTGTTCCACTCTGTTATGAAGAGATTCTACCGTATTTTTCAAATCTTTGAGGGCTACGAACTCTTGCCTCAGTGTTTCAAAATCTTTGATCATTTTATCTTTGAAATTGTTGAATTCTTGAGACTTCTTTTGAATAATTTCTTGAGACATCTTTTGAATAATTTCTTGAGACTTTTTTGAATAATTTCTTGAAGTTCTAGCTCTTTCCTCTTTTATTCTGTTAATCTTATTTTCTATCCACATTCTGAACTTGATTTCTGTCATCTCAGCCATCTGTTTATGGGTGGAATCTTCAGATGTATCTGCCACATCCTTCCTTGGGGGGGGTTGATCTACTCTGGTTATTCGTACTGCCGGAGTTTTTCCACAGACTCCGCCCCATGCTGGATTTACTCCATTTGGTTAGGTGAGCAGGTAAGAGGAAGTTGGGTTGGAGGCTCCAGGAGTAGTATTTTACTAGCCTTTTTGGGCAAAATCTGGGACTGGTGTCTGTACCTTTTCCCCTAGAGCTTTGCCTAGGATGCATATAATGCTACGGTCTGAGAACCTGGGGGCCTGAGTGTCTCTATCTTGTTTTTGGCTGGTCTCTGTTCTACCTTAGAAAATCAGTTACTCTCGTTTAAGACCTCAGCTGTGGAGAAATATCAGCAATTAAGTCACCCCTCCCCTTGCCAGCAACAGTTTGGAAAGGAAGACCATACTTCCCTCAGCCACACCTGCAGGGTATCGCTTTAGATAGTTCTCAGGTGATTGGCCCAGTTCAAGAGATTTAAATCAAGTGTCCCAGTCAACACTAGTCTCAGGTGGGGAAGTTCAAGAGGTCTCTGGCAACTGTACAGCAGGGGTCTTCTGGCAGCTTAGGTAGGACTCACTCCGGTGTTCTGTGGGGTCAGAAGGACCTACCCAGCAAATAAATTATTCTAGGAAGGTTGATGCCTCCTTCCCCACCTTGTACCTTTGTCACATCCAATCACTGGAGACCCCACAGGGCTGTGACTCAGTTGCCCAATAAACAAATTGTATCTGCCAGAATCAAAGTAGACAGTGACAGCTCCACTTGATTACTGCTCTTTGTCCCCAGCCAGCAAAGGGAGCTGAGGCCTGACTGTCTCAGGCACTCAGTGACAGCTGGGGAATGTTCCACCTGAAGAAAATTTAGGCCTGAGAAAATCCAGAGAGCATCAGGGATTCTCCCTCAACCACCAGTTAATTTGCCCAAGTCAAGAGATCTATACCTATTAACCCAATTAGTACCCACTCTTTAGTTGGAAAGTTCACGAGGTCTCCAGCAACTAGATAATAGGAGTTTACTGGTAGCTCAAGTGTGGCTTGCTCTGATGCTCTGAGGAGTCATAAAGGCCCATTCAGTAGACGATTTGGGGTAAGGAGGCTGATGTCTCTTTCCCCTCCGTACTTGCCCTTTGCCACCAGACTGTGGTAACCTCATTCTCTGGTAACCCCACTACCAGTCTCTGTTAACCCAGACTCTGTAACCCAGTCCTGTCCAATAGGTGAGTGTGTTTGGGTTTTGTGCCTTGCAGAGTCCAAATAAAGTCAATGAGTGTGTCAGGGTTTTGTGCCTGCCAGAATCCAAGTAAAGTCAATGCCTCCTCCAGTCAGCAACCACTTTTTGTCACCAGCCAGCAGAGATAGTTGAAGCCTATCTGCCTCAGGCACTTAATGGGAGCTGGAGAATATTCCACTTGGGCTCAATCCAAACCTGGAATTTGTTTTCTTGAAGTCGTGGTTTTCCTCGGTGGGGAAGACATGCATTTATCTATCTCTTCTCTCAGCTTGGCTCCCCACCTTCAGCTTCGTTGGGTATTTCTGGCGGTTGTCTCTCCCCCTGAACTGGAGTTTATGTTGAAATCTAGCTTCAGTCAGCCCTCATCCCCTGTTCCTCCATATTCTTACTGAATGCGAAAACTGGAGTTAGGGAATATAGCCAACCCGAAGATTTAGCAAAGTACAAAACACATTGAAACCAAGCAAACAAATAAACAGACTAAAATGCTACCAGACACACAAGCACACCAATGCCCAGGCAATCAGAAACAAGTAAAAAAACAGACCAAAAAGAAAATAAAACAAAATACAAACAAACAAACAAAAAATAGTAATAATAAAAAACAACCACAAAAATGGTTGTCCTAAAATGATAGAAAAAACAAAAAGCAAAACAAACAAAAAAGAAAGAAAATTTTTTTTAAAAAAAAGGAAAAAAGGAAGAAAAAGGAGGGCACCACTAAGAAAAATACTGTTGTTTTGAATATACACAAACAAGCCCCTTTATAAATGCGGTGGGGTTCCAGTTTACTGGGAATATAATTATGCTGCAACATACTTTCTAGACAGCAGGGGGCGCTGTGAGTGATTCCCAGGCTAAAACCAAAAAAAAAAAAAAAAAAAAGGGTGGGGGGTCTTTGCTGGCAGGTTGCACAGATTCTCCTAGACCAGCTTCAGATGCTGGATGGCTGGATGCAGGTGAGATTGAGCTCTCTGTGCTTCTGGGAGAGGTGTTATGGAGACACCATTTTTGGAGTTTTACATTACATCTGGTTCCTGACTGGCCCCCTACTCATATCTGTCCTCCAAACTCAGCACACGAGTCCACACTTTGCCTGTTTTTGCACTCAACTCAGTTTCCCCTTGAACAGAAAATTGTTAAGGTCCATGGGAAAAGGGCTGGGTGTTTTTTGCGCCTGCGGCTTTCAGTCCATTTCTGTGGGGAAAGGGGCTGGTTACCTCTGGTTCCTGCTGAGGTGCGCACAAAAGACTTTTCAATGTTTGTAGGAAGGGAACTGATTCCTCTATGGGTCGCCGTGTCAGTGCAGCTCCACACAGACTTCCAAAATTACAGGATGGATCAGTTCCTAAGTGGAGTCTCTTCCCCTCAAGTTTTTATCCGATTGTCTGGATCCCTGATGCTCCAAATGGGGTCCAAATCGCTCCCCTTTCTGGCTGCCAAATTCCACTCAGGAATCCATGCCTCACCACACTCTCCGCGAAACACCCAAACTCTCCATGAATTGGGCACAGAAGTCCTTCTTGGGGGAGGGATTGGTTTCTTCCTCTCAGGGCACCGCAGGTCGCAGCTGCTGTAGGTTGCAGCTGGTGCCATTTCAGCTGCTGCCCTGAGTTTTTTCTGGCAGACACCGTAATTCTGGGCTACACTTTCAATCTCCAGCAATTCACCTCCTTGCTGCATGCCCTGCGCTGCTTGTCTGTGCCAGCACTTCATGCGGGAAAAGATTCAGCCCCCCCACTCTCACCTGAAACTGCCAGGAGAGTTGACCCAGGGATGCATCCCCTCTGCCATTTTGCTCTGCCTCCCAGATTGACTGTTCTTTTTAAGAAAGATAATTTTTTAAAAAAGAAAGCTATATATAAAATAGATCTTTTATCATTTGGAGACTAACATGATAATATCAAACCAAACTGATTTTAGACATAAAAATTTGTAGAGTTAATTCCTTGCATACTAAAAATGTTATATTCAGTAAATACTGACTTAGAAATGCAAAGGTTATTAATATCTAATACGTCTATGGCCATTCCTTTTTGATAAATATTTCAGTTAAAAAAAACCTGGTAAGGCCAGGCATGGTGGCTCATTCCTATAATCTTAGCTTTCTGGGAGGCCAAGGCAGTTGGACTACTTGAGCTCAGGAGTTTGAGACCAGCCAGAGCAAGAATGAGACTCCATCTCAATCGGGGGTGGAAAAACTAGCCAGGCATAGTGGCAGGTACCTGTAGTCCCAGCTACTTGGAAGGCTAAGGCAAGAGGACTGCTCAAGTCCAAGAGTTTGCAGTTGCTGTGAACTATGATGCCATGGCACTGTATCCAGGGTGACAGAGTGAGACTCTGTCTCAAAAATTAAAAAAAAACAAACCTGATAGTAAGCATTGCATTTATTTAAACATAGAACCATCAGTATGCACCTATGGAATTTTGGGTTATAGGACAGAAGAAGCATAGGAATATGAATTTCTAGACTTGAAATAACTGTGACAAGGGATTTTAATAGACATTGTGTAAGTGCCAACCAAAGAAATGCGTATATAAATATACTCATCTGTTTTGGTATTTCATCTCTGTTAAGTGAAAAATGATATGTTCTTGATTTATATTTTATTTCTTTGACTAGTGAGAGATTGAACAGATTCTCATACATGTATATATTGAATTTGTATTGTTATTCCTTTTTCAATTATTTGTATGGGCTCTTAATATATTAAAAATTATTTATTGCTTTTAAAAAGAAGATGACTACACTAGAAAATACAAGAAATGTAGGTTTGCCAGTAACCTACATTTGGGAAAATAATGAATATTTTTATTAACTAGTACTCTACAAGTGCATATCCAAACAATAATTCAGAAATGCTCTCTCTGCTGAGAATGAATTACGCCTTCAAATGAACTGTCATCACAATTGTGTAGTTCCTAAATTATAGGACAAATTGAAGAACATGATAAGTACTTGTAGTATAATGGTATAAATGATTCCGAAGGGGTGTGTTATAGCTATACTTAGCATTCTGCCATTTATGTTCTCAGGGTCATGATGTGCTCTTCTGATTAATAATCAATTTCTCCTCATCAACCAGCATGTTTACATTGGTATAGGAACATTTTTCTATTTAAGTTGTAGTCATTTGAGACACATTAGCACTTTTGAAATCTTAACTACATGTTTTATAAAACCTGTATTCCTATTTTTCTTTAGTATATTTGTCATGTTGCTGTCCTAAACAAAAAAATATGCTAAAGTAACCATTTTCAAAGGCAAACATGAGTAGTCAGTTTAATCCACGTGCGTGGATGTATGGTTAATTTTGTCATATGTACCTATAATGGATTATGTATCCCTTTTGCTTTTAGAATCTGCTGAGGAAGATCTGCATTTGAAGGTAATAACTTGTATATTTTTATTTTGAATTAACTATATACCATACAAAATATATATTATTCATTAATAATTTTGTTTCAAAGCTCCCTCAGCCTACAAGTGAAGTGAAAGATTCTGTTCCAGATGAAACATTAGGAATGGAGGATGTACAAAAATCTTCTTCAGGTAGAATTTTGCAATACGAATTTAACTCTGGAAAGAAGTATATTAAAATATATTAAGTGCTTATAGTTTTCTTAATTCTTTTTTTTCCTAATTTGATGGAAGGATTTGACAAAAATAATACAGACTTTTTTTTGGTATCCATGTTTGAAAAAAAAAGATACAAGTATAAAGAAAAAGAAATTTTAAAAATGTAAGCTTTAATTTGGATGCTTCTACTTTTATGGTTCGATACCCTAAATCATACACTTGTTAGGGATTCAGAGAAATAAAGTACAGTGTGGCTGTAAAGTACACATAAACTTTATGGCCATGCTGTATGAGACTCTCAGGGTTTTTCCAGTGTTTAAAATTAGAATTCTGACCTTTTCTAGAGGAAAGCTTTACTTGCTAATGTCAACTGTGTTTTAACTATAATTATCCTTCTTAGTGTTGTTACACTGATGATCTTAAGCCAATCATTTGTTCTGATTAGCAGGCTCTGTGTGTGTGTGTGAGTGTGTGTATGTGTGCATTTATCTTTGAATATTAAAGATGAGGAAAGTAATTAACTATCTCTTAATTTCTATTTGGTAGTCACAATTCTTTTGAAACAGAAATTACAAAACTATTTGACTTTAGGGTCATTTTATACTATTAACAATTATTGCAAAGAAGTAACCAACATCTTGAGTTAGTTATTTATTATTCCCATGTACCTTTAAAACATTTCATTACATATGTGTACAATCATAAATAATATGTAGAATTTTGTTCAGGACTGTAAATTTTATATGAATAGTTGTACACTATGTTTATTATTGTGCAACTTTCTTTTGTTTGCTTGGCATTGTATTTTCAAGTTCTATCCTTAATGACACAATTAGCTCTGTTTAATTTCCTTATAGAATTCCATTTTATGACTGTGCCACATTTAATTAAACTATTTTCATGCAATGCAAAAAAATACAATAAATAAAAATAAAAATGATTGTGTATTCCAAAGAGCTTTTTTTGTTTTTTGTTTTTTGTTTTTTGTAGAGACAGAGTCTCACTTTTTCGCCCTCGGTAGAGTGCAGTGGAGTTGCTCCAGCAACCTCCAACTCCTGGGCTTAGGCG
>NW_003852638.1:213538-230960 GCF_000181295.1 Otolemur garnettii | reverse complement strand
TTTGAGATACAGCCTCCCTCTATGCTCTTGCCTCAGACCCTCAAGTAGCTGGGACCACAGGCACCTGCCACAACACCCAGCTATTTTCTTGCTATTGTTGTCATTGTTTGGCAGGTCCAGGCTCCAAATGTAAGTGTCTGGTGCCTTAGCCACTGAGGTATAGGCACCAAGCCTAATTTTTCTTTTTGCTCTGGCTGGTCTTGAACTCCTGAGCTCAAGTGATCCATTTACCTTGGCCTCCCAGAATGCTAGGATTATAGGCACCAAGCACTGCACCCACCCATGAAAAGTGTTTTTTAAAGCCCATGTGTCTAGAACATATAGGGACATAATAGTCTCAAGCATATGTAAACTTAAAATGGTTAGACATAGTTTTTATTAACTTTAAAAAGTTCATATCCCTCAAGTATCTTAAATACTAACAAATGAAGCTCTCATGGAAAACAATGTATGTGATAGAGATTGCTAAGTGAATGCAAGTAAGTAATACTAAAAAATGTATGGAAAACAAGAGATGGTAGTTAAAATTTTGTTTATCTGAATGAATGGCAAGTCTAGGACATAGTGTGTTTGTGGGGGAGGAGAGAACATGGAGCTGCTTCTGTGAAATAAGGCTTATACAGGTTAGTCAAGATTCAAGATTGTGTTACCATTTACTTTCTAAGAAATGAAAACTCTATTTTCAAATTCCTCAGATTGGGATTCTACTAGTTTGACCATCAGTGATAACATTTTTAAAAATTTTGAGAATTCGGAAGTTGACATTAAATCATCATCTGTAGCACCATCAATGAACAAAAACAAGCCAGGATCAACCGAATTGGGACAGAAGAACTCATTAGATAAAGAAAAGATTACTGTTGGAACTGTGTCTCTAGAAGGAAATGCTACCCTCCATGAGTCACAACCACCAGAAAACAAAGAGCATGAAGAAGGTAATGAAGCATAGGGAAGCTGGGCATGGTGGCTCATGCCTGTAATCCTAGCACTCTGGGAGGCTGAGGTAAGTAGATTGCCTGAGCTCACAGGTCTGAGACCACCCTGAGCAAGAACAAGACCCTGTCTCTAAAAATAGCTGAGCGTTGGGTGGGCACTTGTAGTCCCAGCTACTGGGGAGGCTGAGGCAAGAAGATCATGTAAGCCCAAGAGTTGGAGGTTGCTGTGAGCTGTGACACTATGGCACTTTACCAGGGGCGACAAAGTGAGACTGTTTCTAAAAAAAAAAGAAAGAAAAAAGAAGCATAGGTAGTTCAGTCCTGTAATGCCTGGGCTTGGCTTCATTTACTTTCAAATGAAAACTTTATTTTCAGATTCCTTAGATTGGGATTCTACTAGTTTGACCATCAGTGATAAAATCTGTGGAAAAGTACCTTCCAAAATCAAATATTACATGATTTCTTTTTTTATTTCAGATTAATATGAGAGTACAGACGATTAGGTTACAATGTTTGCATTTGTTAAGTAAGGTCACTGTTGTAGTAATGTCCTGCTCCCAGGAGGTGTGCCATGTACCCTTACATTGTGCCCATTAAGTGAGAACACACTGCCCCCCCTTGTACTCTCTCCCTCCTCCTCACATTCCCCATCTTGAATTGAATTGAGTTTTTCTCTTGTGTGGGCATATATTAGTTCATCTACTGGCTTCATATTTAGAATTGAGTACATTGGATACTTACTTTTTTGTTCTTGTGATACTTTACTAAGAAGAATGTGTTTCAACTCCATTCAGGTTAATACAAAAGATGTAAGGTCTCCATCTTTTTTATGGCTGAATAGTATTTGATGGTATACATATACCACAGTTTATTAATCCATTCATGAGTTGATGGGCACTTGGGTTGTTTCTTGGTAATTGTAAATTTAGCTGTGATAAACAATCTAGTGCAAATGTCCTTATGATAAAATGATTTTTTTTCTTCTGGGTAGATGCTGAGTAATGGGACTTTAGAATCAAATGGAAGGTCTATTTTTAGCTCTTTGAGGATTCTCCATACTTCTTTCCAAACAGGCTGTATTAGTTTGCAATCCCACCAAGAGTGTAAAAATCTTCCCTTCTCTCCACATCCGCTAAATTATTTCTTATAATTTATGTGACTCTAGGTTAGAATTCATGTTCCTCATATTGATAGGAATCATTGGGAATTGGCTATATATTATCTCCTCAGGTGTATCCACCTTGTTTTAGTGAATAACAGTTCACTAAGATTGTTGTTTTGAAGGACTGCTGGCTGTATATTATTTAAAGTAATGTATGAAAATCAGTCTTAATTCTTTGAGGACATCCACTCTATTAACTGCACCTAATATATGTTCCACTTTATGTAGTTAAATGCAGTGCCCTTAATCACTCCTATGATCTAGGCTATAGTATTAAAATATATAATATTTTTTCACTCTTACTATTTTTTTCCTTACCTGTAGAATTAACATTATCTTGTACAGAAGGTGATTGGTTATCTCCTGGACTAGTGACTGCAAGCTATAAATACAAAGTTATTTACGTGTACAAGTGACTCATTTTTTCTCTTATTTCTTCATAAGCTTAATAGACCCAAGAAACAGGAATGAGCATTGTTTTCACATTTGTTGGCCATTTATCTATCTTCCTAGGAGAGAGTTCTGCTCATGCCTCTTGCCCAATGATAAATGGGGTTGATAATTCAGGTGGAAAAGATACAGTAGAAAAATGGATAAAGTACTAAGGTATTCCCGAGGAAGGAGATGCCTGTTTCTCTGGGGGGAAATAGCCAGAATCAAGGAAGACTTCACATAGTCCGAGACTTAAAAGATGAAAAGAAATTCATCAGATAGTAGAGGAAAATATTTCAGCTATAAGGAATAGGGTATGCCTGACAAAGTTGTAAATAACAGTAATTTTGGAAATCCTTAATGTAAGTGGAGAACAGTATCTAGTGTTATTTTACATGTTTCTACTGTTGTTTTAAATTTTGTTTTGTTTCTGACAGTTTCATTTATTTATGTTGGGTGGATGAATTTGCTTGTGAATCTTTAAGGTGTTTTGTATGCTGAAACCTGGTGATATCCAGTGTCTATCCAAGTGGTTTGTGGAAGTTCTGGATAATTAAAAATATTTCTTAAAGAAGTAAATATCCCACTGAAGATTAAGCTCCATTAATAAAATAATAATAAATTTTATTTTTCTGTCTATTTTTATTTTAACTCAATGTATGAATCTGTCATCAGAACAAGATGAAGAAGTGACATTAAAAGAAAAGCAAGAAAGGCTTGAAGGAAGTAAAAATAATGAGCCACAGGTATGTAAAAATTTAAATTTACATTTCTGGTTTAATATTGCTTCTTGCTTTAATAATTCAGCATAGTCTAGAAGAAATTACTTTTTAGTGTAGCCTTTTAGAATCACTAAGACTTAATTTAATATTTCATTTTGAAAACATTTTAACTAGTTATAAAATTTAGAATTTGTAGTAACTTATAGCTAAACTTTACCCTTGGAATTGAAGTAAAATTTTTCTGGAATTTTCTGAAATATTATAAGCTTCTTATGTGATAAGGAAGGTGGCATTAAATATTGACTCAAATTATTAAGCAATATAAATTATGAACAAATTAACCCTGATGGCCACTCATTTGGCTTCATGTTAAAGAAGTAATGATTCCCAGTGGTTAAGAGTTTAGTTTTGTATTGCTAGTCAGTAATGCATAGGTGACCTCTAACTGACTGATGGTCTCTAACTGACTTCAGTGTCTATGTTCAGGGGGAGAAGAGGGTCATAAAATCAACCTAATTGTCAATTAACAGAATTATGCCTTTCAGAATGGGACTTTTATTATTAGGATACAAACAATAACTTTCTAAATGATTTCAATGTAGGAAATAAGTCAATATTATTAAATATATTTGTATCCACTGTCATTAGTGGACTTTATAATGTATTGGAACTGGCCTTAAACTAATAGTCTACCTAGAGATGTAACACTATCATATACAATTTGAATTAAAATTTAAGAGGTTGCTTTTCTTTATGATTGGTGTTTATTTGGGCTGCTAATAGTTATTATTCATAATAAGTGTGCCTACTTTCCAGTTAATAATCTTTAGAAAAAGTATATTCAGGATAATTGAAAAGTCATATATTCACTGTACGGGCTCATTATTTAAAGTATGGTGAGGTCAAACATTTATAAGAATAGAAAGTCTTTGTAACACTACAGATCATCTGCTAACTCATTTTTGGTAGACATAACACACAGTGAGTTAAGTTTAATCAAAATAAACAGCAACAAAGTTAAGTTTACTGCTTCATATTTTTCTCCTGTTTTAGGCTAAGACAAATTATTTGCCACTTTTTAGTTATAATCCAGTGACTTGGAAATAGTTGAACATAGATTAAGAAGTTTAACAAAAAAATTTTAATTACATTCTGATTTTTCTTTGTTCATACTCCATTATTTAAGGATAGAGTTGTTTTAAAAACATCTGAGAAACAAGCAGGTAATTATTGGTACACTTTTGTATCTGTGAAAAATACCTCAGAAACTAGAAATGAATAAATATCTTGATAGAGAAGCTGTATCTAGATAGTCAGGACTTGAAAGTATGAGGAAATGTCAATTGATGAAGGCAAAGTAGAATAGAAAAATAATTCAGAACTCACCACAAATGAGGAAAAGCAGAGTTTTGGTAAAATTTTTGAGAATACAACATTTCTGCTTATCCTAAGGAAGAGCCTCTCCAAGATAACTCTAAAGGAAGAACAAATCAAAAGGAAATACCTTCTAACTTGACATTTCCTGAACAAAAGGAGCCCAGTCTCAAAAATGTTTTCCATATCATTCATACTCTTGGCCCTCAGAATGCACTTGCCAGTCATCCTCAAAGCTTTATAGAAATTGAAATAAATTAGGTGGGGCAGAGTAAGATGGTAGACCAGAAGGATCATTCAGCTGAGCTCTCCTAGAATGACCCATACCTGGGTCCCTGAGTCAGAGTTCAGGGAGCACAGCGAGGATTTGGTGAGCTGGATACAGCATATGATCTAGAGCTGTGGAAATCTGATGAATAAGGCAAGTGACTCAGTGGCCAGGGGTTGCCATTGTGGGAAGGTCATGAGAAGGTCTTTACAGGGGCCTAAAGCATGGCTGTCTTACTTCTGCCTGCCAGGATCAGAACTCCACTCTGGGGACAGGCTAAGGGACTCCCACAGCCCACAGGAACTAGAGTCAGGGGTCACTGTGAGATCTGCCCCTGAAGGATTCTTGTGAGCTTTAAGATCTCAACCCAGCAGGGTATGAATGCTGAGGAAACAATCAGGTGATCACTGAAGGCAACTAAGTTTGGAATAAAGACCATAGAGATTGCTGGCTGTATTTTCTGTCTTCTAAAAAACCACAGCAGCATTTGGTGTCCTAGAGACACAATGCAACATACTATCATCAAGAGCAAGGACTTTTGTTTAAAACAAAGGAGGCAGTGAGAAGTATAAAGGAGGACAAAGTGGTGAACAAGAAGAAAGAACACATAGGAGGAACCAATAGAAAAATTTAGGCCACATGAAAAACCAAAACAGAGGAACTCCCCCAAGGAACCATGAGACAGCTACTGAAGAAGACTCCACCTATAAGAAATTAATGGACTTGACAGAAAGGGAAGTTAAAATATGGATGATAACAACAATAAAAGGAATGGGTGAGAAAATGAAAAGACAGAACCAAAAGTTGGATGAAAGATATGTAGACTATAGAAAAGATATAATGAGTTTAAGGAAATGAAAGAGACAATCAGGTAATGTAAAGATGCAGTAGAATGCATGGAGAAGGAGGAACCTCAGAGCTAGAGGATAAAGTTTTTGAGTTAACCAGGTAGTTAAAGAGGCAGAAAAGAAGAGAGAGAAAGCAGTACAGGTGCTTAGAGAACTATAATTCATATATATGAATAATAGGGATTTCTGAAAGGGAAAAAGATTGTCCCAAAGGAATGTAAGCCCTACTGGAGATCATCATAAAGGAAAACTTCCTAAGTTTTACTAAACACCCCAACACACCCCTTTCAGATGGATATTGAATCATGGGACATCTCAACTCAAACAGAGTGTCTCTGAGACATGTTGTAATAAACGTGTCCAAAGTAAACATGAAAGAAAAAATTCTGTAAGCAGCCAGTAGGAAGCGTCAACTGACTAACAGAGGTAGAACCATTAGGATGGCAGCAGACTTTTCAACTGAAACCTTCCGAGCCAGAAGAGAATGGTCATCCGCCTACAACATTCTTAAACAAAACAATTTTCAGGCCAGAATTTTGTATCCTGCTAAACTAAGTTTCAGAATGAATAGAGAAATCAAATCTTTTGCAGATATATAAGCACTGAGGAAATTCACCATAAGACCAGCTCTACAGGAACTACTTAGGCCTATTCTCAACACTGATCACCACAATGGACCACCAGTAAAGTAAACACCCAGAAGCTAAGGGTTAAAACAGTCTCCATAGTGGAGCAAAGGATAAAACTACATAATAGACTTTCATAAAATAAGATGAATAGAACTCCACCACACTTACCAATTTTCTTAATAAATGTTGATGGCCTGAATTCCCCACTGAAGATGCACAGGCTGGCTGATTGGATAAAAAAGGACAAGCCATCTATATGCTGTCTCCAGGAGACATACCTAGCTTTGAATGACAAATCAGGATTTATGTTTAAGGGATGGAGAACAGTATTTCAAGCAAATGGAAATCATAAGAAAGGAGGGGTTCCAATCTTATTTTGAGACACAAGCGGATTTAGAACAGCTAAAGTTAGAAAGACAAAGATGGACACTTTATACTAGTCAAAGGAACAATTCAACAAGAAGACATTTCAATTTTAAATATTTGCACACTCAACTTAAAGGCTCCCAGATTTATGAAACACACCTTGATGGGTATGAGCAATATGATATCTCATAACACCATAATAGTTGGAAACTTCAACACCCCTCTGACAGAACTGGACAGATTCTCTAAACAGAAACTAAACAAAGATGCAAAGGACTTAAATATGACCCTAGAACAACTGGGATCAATAGACATATACAGAACACACCATCCTAAAACTAAGGAGTATACATTTTTCTCATCAGCTCATGGTATGTACTCCAAAATCAACCACATCCTAGGATACAAATCAAACCTCAACAAAATTAAAAGAATAGATATTATACCATGTGGCCAGATGTGGTGTTTCATCCCTGTAATCCTAGCACTCTGGGAGGCCAAGGTGGGTGGATTGCTTGTTAAGACCAGCCTGAGCAAAAAGCAAGATCCCATCTCTACTAAAGATAGAAAAAAAAAAACTGAGGCAAGAGGATCACTTGAGCCCAAATTGGAGGTTGCTGTGAGCTATGATGCCACAGCACTCTACCCAGGTCAACAGTTTGAGACTGTCTAAAAAAAAAAAAAAAAGAAAGAAAGAAAGAAAGAAAGAAAAAGAAAAAGAAAGAAATTACTCCTTATGTCTTCTCAGACCACAGAGCATAAAGTTCGAACTCAACTCCAACACAAACATTCATCCCGACACCATGACTTGGAAATTAAACAACCTTATGCAGAATGATAGTTGAGTTCAGGAAGAGGTAAAAGAGGAAATTGTTAAATTCCTCAGACATAACAACAATGGAGACATAAGTCACCAAAACCTGTGGGAAACAGCAAAAGCAGTCTATTTTTTTTTTTAATTGTTGGGGAATCATTGAGGGTACAAAGAGCCAGGTTACACTGCTTGCATTTGCTAGGTAAAGTCCCTTTAATAATAGTGCCCCACCCCCAAAGGGTGTATCACACACCATGGTCCCACACCACAAGGACCGGCTATTTTTTTGTTGTTGTTGCACTTGTCATTGTTGTTTTTAGCTGACCCGGGCCGGGTCAGTCTTCCAAGTGTCATGAAGACTGGGAATCAAATTTAGCCATATACCATGTGACCTTTGGAACCAGGATATGCATAAAGGAAAATGCTAAAACAATGTAATAACCTCTAGGGGGTTTTGTTGTTGTTGTCTTTTAGACAGAGTATTAACTATGTTGCCCTTGGTAGAGTGCCGTAGCATCACAGCTCACAGCAATCTCAAACTCTTGGGCTTAAGTGATTCTCTTGCCTCAGCCTCCCGAGTAACTGGGACTATAGATGCCTGCCACAGCACCCAGCTCTTTTTTTGGTTGCAGTTGTCATTAGTGTTTAGCAGGCCCAGGCCAAGCTTGAACCCACCACCTTTGGTGTATGTGGCTGGTGCCCTACTCACTGAGCTATGGGCACGGAGCCTTAAGAAAATGCCATGAAGGCTATGTTAACCAGTTTGGTGAAAATATTTCAGATTGTTTATAGAACCAGCACACTGTACCCCATGACTGCATTAATCTGCAAACCTCCCTCTCCCCCATCCCCATATTCTTGGGCTATAATTGGGCTATAGCTTTTGTATGAAAGCTATAAACTAGTTTCATAGTAGGGCTGAATACATTGGATACTTTTTCTTCCATTCTTGAGATACTTTGCTAAGAAGAATATGTTCTAGCTCCATCCATGTAAACATGAAGGAAGTAAAGTCTCCATCTTTCTTTAAGGTTGCATAATATTCCATGGTATACATATACCACAATTTATTGATCCATTCATGGATCGATAGGCACTTGGGCTTCTTCCTTGATTTAGCAATTATGAATTGGGCTGTAATAAACATTCTGGTACAAATATCTTTGTTGTAATGTTATTTTTGGTCTTCTGGATATATACCTAGTAGAGGAATTGCAGGATCAAGTGGCAGGTCTATTTTTAGTTCTCTAAGTGTTCTCCAAACATCTTTCCAAAAAGGATGTATTAGTTTGCATTCCCACCAACAGTGTAGAAGTGTTCGCCTTTGTCCACATCCATGCCAGCCTCTCTGGTTTGGGGATTTTGTGATGTGGGCTAATCTTACAGGAGTTAGTTAGTTAGTTTTGATTTGCATTTCTATGATGATTAATGATAATAAGCATTTTTTCATATGTCTGTAGGCCACGTGCCTGTCTTCTTCAGAGAAGTTTCTCTTCAAGTTCCTTGCCCACCCTAAGATGGGATCACTTGTTCTTTTCTTGCTAATATGCTTGAGTTCTCTGTGGATTCTGGTTATTAAACCTTTCTCAGAGACATAACCTGCAAATATCTTCTTCCATTTTGAGGGCTGTCTGCTTTACTTACTGTGTTCTTGGCTGTGCAGAAGATTTTTAGTTTAATCAGGTAGTGTATTTTTGCTGTTACTTCAATTGCCTGAGGGGTCTTCCTCATAAAATTTTCGCCCAGGCCGATTTCTTCAAGTGTTTTCCCTACACTTTCTTCTAATACTTTTATAGTTTCATGTCTTAAATTTAAATCTTTAATCCAGTGAGAGTCTATTTTAGTTAATGGTGAAAGGTGTGGGTCCAGTTTCAATCTTCTACAGGTCACCAGTCAGTTTGCCCAGCACCATTTGTTAAATAGGGAATCTTTTCCCCACTCAATGTTTTTAATTGGCTTGTCAAAGATCAGATAACAGTAAGTAGCTGGGTTCATCTCTTGGTTCTCTATTCTGTTCCATGCATCTACCTCTCTGTTTTTGTGCCAGTACCAGGCTGTTTTGATCACTATCAATTTATAGTATAATCTGAGGTCTGGTAGTGTGATTCCTCCTGCTTTGTTTTTATTTCTGGGTAACGTCTTGGCTATTTGAGTTTTTTTCTGATTCCATATAAAACAAAGTATTATTTTTTCAAGATCTTTAAAGTATGACAGTGGGGCTTTAATAGGGATTGCATTAAAATTATATATTGTTTTGGGTAGTAAGGACATTTTACAATGTTGATTCTTCCCAGCCATGAGCATGGTATGATTTTTCATTTGTTAACATTTTCAGCTATTTTTTTTCCTTAGAGTTTCATAGTTATCTTTATAGACATCTTTCACATTCTTTATTAGGTAAACTCCCAAATATTTCATCTTCTTTGGCACTACTGTGACCAGAATAGAGTCCTTGACTATTTTTTCAGCTTGACTACTGTTGGTATATAAGAAGGCTACCGATTTATGAGTGTTGATTTTGTAGCCTGAGATGCTGCTATATTTCTTGATCATTTCTAAGAGTTTTGCAGTGGAATCTCTGATGTTTTCCAGATATACAATCATATCATCTGCAAAGAGTGAAAGTTTGATCTACTGACCCTATATGGATACTCTTGATTGCCTTTTCTTCCCTAATTGTGATGGCTAAAACTTCCATTACAATTTTAAAGAGCAGTGGAGACAATGGACAACCTTGCCTGGTTCCTGATCTGAGTGGAAATGATTTGAATTTAACTCCATTCAATATGATATTGGCTGTAGGTTTGCTGTAGACAGCCTCTATCAGTTTAAGAAATGTCCCTTCTATACCAGTTTTCTTAAGTGTTCTGATCGTGAAGGGGTGCTGGATATTATCAAAAGCTTTTTCTGCATTAATTGAAAGAATCGTATGGTCTTTGTTTTTTAATTTGTTTATGTGATGAATTATATTTATGGATTTATGTATGTCGAACCAGCCTTGGGACCCTGGGATAAAACCTACTTGGTCATGGTGTATAATTTTTTTGATGTGTTGCTAGATTCTGTTTGATAGGATTTTGTTGAATATTTTTGCATCAATATTCATTAGTGATATTGGTCTATAATTTTCTTTTCTTGTTGGATCTTTTCCTGGTTTGGGGATCAAGGTGATGTTTGCTTCATAGAATGTGTTGGGATACATAGAAAGTATTTCTTCTTTATCTATATTTTGGAAAACGTTAAGTAATATAGGTGCTAGTTCCTCTTTAAGCCTTAAAACTAGCCTTTTTAATCCCTTACTGACTTATTTGGTAGAATTCTGATGGGAAGCCATCTGGTCCTGGGCTTTTCTTTTTAGGGAGATTTTGTATAATTGATGCTATTTCAGAACTTGATATAGGCCCATTCAACATTTCCACTTCCTTCTGGCTAAGTCTTGGAAGGTGGCTTGCTTCCAAGTATTGGTCCATTTCCTTCAGATTTTCATATTTCTGAGAACAAAGTTTCTTGTAATATTCATTAAGGATTTTTTTTGAATTTCTAAAGGGTCTATTGTTATTTTGTCTTTACCATTTCTGATTGATGAAATGAGAGATTTTACTCTAATTTCCTGGTTAGGTTGGCCAAAAGGTTTACCTATTTTATTGACCTTTTCAAAAAACCTACTTTTTCTGTATCAAAAAAAAAAAAAGAAAGAAAGAAAGAAAAAAGAACTTTTTTTTTTTTAAGATAGAGTCTCACTATGTCACCCTGGGTAGAGTGCCGTGGTGTCACAGCTCACAGTAATCTCAAACTTCAGGGCTTAAACGATTCTCTTGCTTCAGCCTCCCAAGCAGCTGGAACTACAGGTGCCCACCACAATGCCCGGCTATTTTTTGTTGCAGTTGTTTAGCTGGCCAGGGCAGAGTTTGAACCCACCACCCCCATTGTATGTGGCTGGCACCATATCCACTGTGCTATGGGCGCCAAGCCACCTCTAGATGTTTTTAATCCCTTATTGACTTATAGATGAATAACATTTATTTAAACAATAAAATGGAAATCCAATAGGAGGAAGGAATGTGTGAGAAGAGATATAAATGTGGACCTATCCTTGAGAATTGTAACAAATGAAATATCCCAGCCAAAGGAATCTATATAATATTCCTTCATGTGTGCAAGTTTACCTGTTTCATTGCAACTGTTGGAATTTATAATTCCATCATGTTCACTTTAGATATTTTTGACACCAGATATACATGTATACATTTTCTCATACTTTTCAAAATCATTACTCTCAAATGTTTCTCTTAAATCACATCTTTACATTATATTGCTTAATAATTCTGGTAAGTTTTGGCATGTATGATTTGAAATGCTCAGCAAAAAGTTGGTATTTGGCTCCAAATTTTATTTTTCTTAGTATATTTTTTATTAGATCATAATTGTGTACATTAATTCTATCATAGGATACAGTGTGTTGCTTCCATATACAGTTTGAAAAACTCTCATCCAACTGGCTAACATAGCCATCATGTCTGTCTCATAATTGTTGTGTTAAGACATTTATATTCGACCTTTAGACAAATTCACATGTACCGTAATAGGATAAATCATAGGCGTGATCCCCACAATATCATTCTCTTCATCCATCCTCCCCCTCCCCTCCCCTCCCTCTTCCGTTTCCCCATAGTCTTGGACTCCATTTGGATTATAGCTTTCCTAAGATAGCTAACAATTAGTTTCATAATAGTGTTGAGTACATTGGATACTTTTTCTTCCATTCTTGAGATACTTTGCTAAGGAGGACATTTTCCAGCTCCATCCATGTAAACGTGAAACCTGATTACTCCCAGCTCCATCATAGTCAGAGATTTTAATACCCCTTTGGCAGTGCTGGACAGATCATCCAACAAGAAACTTAGCAAATAAATTCTAGATTTAAACCTAACCATTCAGCATCTGGACTTAACGGACATCTATAGAACATTTCACCCTAATAAAACTGAGTACACATTTTATTCATCAGCCCACGGAACATACTCCAAAACAGATCACATCCTAGGTCACAAGTCTAACTTCAGCAAATTTAAAAGAATAGAAATTATCCCTTGCATCTTCTCAGACCACCACAGAATAAAAGTTGAACTCAGAAACAACAGGAACTTGCAGACTCAAACAAAATCGTGGAAGCTAAATAACCTTATGCTCAATGACACTTGGGTCAAAGACAAGATCAAGAAGGAAATTACCAAATTCTTGGAACTAAACAACAATGAAGAGATGAGTTATCAGAATCTCTGGGATACCACAAAGGCAGTCCTAAGAGGGAAATTTATCGCACAGAAAACTGAATTCTGTACAATGAGTTTTAAAAATAGACCAAAGTCTGATAATATTTTAAGGTAAAATTGAATGAGGCCTCCTACGCATTGAATTACTTTGCCAAAGTCACACTTTTAATTTATCTGATGAATTTGATGAACTTATCTGGTAATTTATCAGATTCAGCAGTATGGAATTGTATCATCCCTTTTGGTGCCATGGAATGTAGGCAATGCCATTTTAGGAGCTTTGATGGCTCCTAAAGCTCCTGGAGCTTTTTAATCTTTTCTTGGTTTTACTTGTATTATCAGTAGATAATGGAGTTAAAGCAGATAATTACTTGTACTGTATATCCTTTAGCTATAAAATATCATGGTTATTGAATGTGGTATCTGGAAAACATCTTATTTTCTAGAGTTTCACACTAGCAGATCATGTTCACTCTGTTCCTTGTGCTGTGGCCAAACTTTGGTTCCTGTATTTCAGTGAACATTTTCATTTTCTTGATCTCCCAGGATCTAATTTCTTTTTTAAAGAAAGAATGATAAAAGGCAGCAGAGAAAAGAATAGCTTAGTGCATTAAGAGGTAAGCTTTTTTTCTGTTCCTGAAGTCCTATAATTTCATAGCCTTTAAATCCGGCTGTTTAATATAAAATCCAGATGGTAAAGACAGAAGCAGGCATGTTTTATGTCTTTTTGTATTTCTTTTTCTGTACCTGCCATTCAAACAGAGTGAAAATTTATATTAGACAGTGAAGAGTTGATGGGAATCAAAACACAAAATTAAGAAATTCCTTACTCAAAATTTTGGGAAATTCTGCTTCATCCACTCAAACAGAAATGAAGCAGATCAATGATAAAATTGTAATAATGATATCTTATATAATTATGTACAAAGTAAGCACAAAATAGAGTAGAACTTCTTTAAGTTGACCACTTAAGAGACTGTAATAAACTGGTCAACATATGGAGGTAGTCAATATAAGGAACTATACTGTACTGACAAGTATATTTGGTGTATGTCTGGTTTATGAAAATTAGGACTTGAGGAGATAGTTAATTTAGGGAGGTCATCAACTATAGAGGTTCTACTGTATTTTCATGACAAAATCATGACAGATTGAGTGAAGAAATACAATCAATGAAAACAAAAAGTTATTTTTATTGAATGAAGTAATAACAGTTATTCTTGGTATCTAACTTTCATTTAAGGTTAAAAAAAAAAGGAAGACACACAAAAGTAATAAAGTGGTAGTATCAGAAAACCTGTATGATGGTGCTGCTGCTGATAACAATGACAGTGGAGTAACTCCAGGAAGAAAGACTGAAAAAACTGATAATCAGCACTTTCCTGAGCAGGAAGAGTATGATAGGTGAGCCTATAGCACTATTTAACACTGATAATTATTACTATACTGTAAAACTAATTCTAGTTTAGGCTAATATTCATGATTAACAAATTTCATACTTTTACTAGGGATATTCAGCCTTGACTGGTAAATAGAAAAATACAAATTAGCAATGAGTCCCAGTTTTTCCATTCATACTGATGTTTTATTTAAAAAACTAATAACCAGTGTTGGCAAATGTGAAGAAAAGGCAGTCTAATACACTATTGGTAAATGAAATGAGTAAACCCTCTTTAAGGGATAATTTAGTGGCATGTACCATAATTTTAAATATATTACTATTTTAACCTGACACCTTAACTTCCTGGCCCACCTTCTACACACTAAAGTATCCCAGGGCTCAATCCTCCATCTTTTTTTTCATGACTTTTTACTACCTTGTATATGCTGAAGATTTAGATCCTACAGAAAAACATGACTTGTATAAACACACACACACACGTTAAGGACTTTTATTATATTATAACATAAAACAGGCCTATGCATATAAATATAAGAATGTATTTTTATATAATATGTAACATGTTAAAAACATAATATATGTATGTAAAGGATGTTTACATAAATGTGTATACATATGGGTATGTTAAGGGTATTTTTGTTGTTGTCATTTTTGAGACAGAGTCTTACTATGTCACCCTTGGTAGAGTGCCATGGCATCACAGCTCATAGCAACCTCAAACTCTTGGGCTTAAGCGATTCACTTGCCTCAGCCTCACAAGTAGCTGGGACTATAGGCGCCCACCACAACGCCTGGCTATTTTTTGTAGTAACTGTCATTGTTGTTTAGCAGGCCCGGACTGGGTTGGAACCTACCAACCCTGGTTATGTGGCTTGTGCCCTAACCACTGAGCTACAGGTGCCAAGCCAAAGGTATTTGTTACAACATTTTCATATTGAAAAGTTGGAGATAGGCTTAATATCTATCAATCAGGAAATAGTTACCAAATTGTCATACCCTTAAAATAATGTAGTAATACAACCACTTAAAAAATGAGGGTAGGGTTAGATTTGTAGGTACTGACTATTTCAAAGTTCAAATGTATTTAAAGCATTTAGGTGGATGGAACATCTTAAACAAATTGTGTTAGAATTCGTATAATGTTTGCTGAGTGGGAAATGAAATTACATGCTACCTTAGCACTCTGCATTTTTAACCAGCAAAATTGCTAGTTATTAAATTTTTGGTTTTTGTTCTCAATTCATGAGCGTTCACACATTGGACCTTTGAATTAATCTGCATATTAATAAGGGATTACACATGGGTATCCCTCTTCCATATAAACATTTCAGTATTTTAGCTAAAACATTAAAATACATCAAAGAACCTGTGACCTACCAAAGTAGGAGTGGGCCAACTCATTCCATAAAGAGCTGGAGAGTAAATAGTTTAGGCTTTGTGAACTATGAAGTCTCTGTTATTGTAATCCCCTATTTGTTATAGACATACGTCAGTAAATGTGGCTATGGTTCAATAAAACTTTGCTTACAAGGCAGATAGTGGGCTGGATTTGGCCCAAAAGCACTAATTTCTTGGCCCCTGTGCTAAATAAAGTGTTGCTAATGCAGTGAATCTTCTTAAGTGTACCCTGGATGCATGCCATTAGCCTGCCTTTTAAAAAATAATGTATTTTGATATGCATCAAATCTTCTTAAGTGTACCCTGCATGCATGCCATTACTCTTCCTTTTTTTATTAAATCATAACTGTGTACATTAATGAATTTATGGGGTACAATATGTTGATTTGATATACAATGTGGAATGCTTACATAAACTGGTTAATATAACCATCACCTCACTTGCTTATTTGTTGTGGTAAGACATTTATACTCTATTCTTAATAGTTTTGAAATGTACCATTGCATTGTGCACATTAGGTAAGGTCCCATCAAATACCCTCCCTCTTCCAGGTCTCCCTTCTCTCCTCTACTCTCCCTCCTCTTCCCTCCTGCTTTCTGGACTATAGCTGTGTTTTATCATTTGTATGAATGTGTGATTATATATTGGTTTTATAATGGTATTGAATACATTGGATAATTTTTCTTCCATTCTTGAGATAATTTACTAAGAAGAATATGTTCCAGCTTCATTCAGGTAAACATAAGATATGTAAAGTCTAATCTTTTGTGGCCGCATAGTATTACATGGTATATACACACTACAGTTTGTTAATCCACTCATGTGTCATTGGGCACTTGGGCTGCTTCCATGACTTGACAATTACGAATTGGGCTGCAATAAACATTCTGGTGCAAATGTTTTTGTTCTAAATTTTTTTTTTAGTTTTTTTTATTAAATCATAGCTGTGTACATTAATGCAATCATGGTGTACAGTGTGCTGTTTTCATATACATTTTGAACTACTCTCATTAAACTGGTTAACATAACCTTCATGTCATTTTCTTAGTTATTGAGTTAAAACAATCATACTTTGCTTTTAGAAAGATTCACTTGTACCCTTGTAGGATAAACATAGAAATGATCCCTCCAATCACCCTCCCTCCACTCATCCACCTTCCTTCCCTTCCCTCTCCCTCCCCTCTCCCTCCCTCCTCCCCATATTCTAAGGCTATAATTAGGTTATAACATTCCTATGAAAGCTATAAATTCATTTCAAAATAGGGCTGTGTACATTGGATACTTTTTGTTCCATTCTTGAGATACTTTGCTAAGAAGAACATTTTCCAGTTCCATCCATGTAAACATGAAGTAGGTAAAGTCTCCATCTTTCTTTAGGGCTGCATAATATTCCATGGTGTACATATACCACAACTTATTAATCCATTTGTGGGTTGGTGGGCACTTGGGCTTCTTCCATGACCTAGCAATTATGAATTAGTCTGCAATAAACATTCTGATACAAATATCTTTGTTGTAATGTTATTTTTGGTCTTCTGGATATATATCTAATAAAGGAATTGCAATATCAAATGGCAGGTCAATTTTTAGTTCTCTAAGTGTTCTACAAATGTCTTTCCAAAAAGAATGAATTAATTTGCATTCCCACCAGCAGTGTAGAAGTGTTCCCTTTTCTCCGCATCCACGCCAACATCTCTGGTTTGGGGACTTTGTGATATGGGCTAATCTTACTGGAGTTAGGTGATATCTCAAAGTAGTTTTGATTTGCATTTCTCTGATGATTAAGGATGGTGAGCAT